>NW_027397084.1:25648550-25664638 GCF_003265705.2 Callorhinus ursinus
TGTGTGTGTGTGTGTGTGTGTGTGTGTGTGTGTGTGTGTGTGTGTGTACCACATTTTCTTTATCCATCTTCTTTGTCCATCTCTTGATGGACATCTTGGCTGTTTCCACAGTTTGGCTATTGTGGACATTGCTGCTGTAAACATTGGGGTGCACATACCCCTTTGGATCGCTACATTAGTTCACTCATTTTAAAGTAATGTTACATAATCATAATTAGATAGTCTAATATTGGGATGACAGAAAGTTTCAAGTATATGGCTGGGGTAAGAAGGCAATGAGAGAGATTAAAGTTAGAAGTCAATAATATCTAAAACTGAAAAACATAGGAAAATACCTTATAAGTATAGTATTTAGAAATAGGGAGGCAAATGCCAAACAGTAAAAAAATAAATCAGGTAAAAATATTGAAAATCTTGAAAGCAGTGACTTTTGGAAGGCAAGAATTTGAGAGAGAGCATGGAACTCTTTTATACTAATAAGAAGACTTATAGAACAGTTTGACTTTTTAACTATGTGTGTATGTGATTAGAACAAAAACAAAAGAGACATCTGGGAGCTGAGTTCTAAAAGAGTTATAGAACTAATGAACAATCCAGAGCCACAGAGTTGATCAACTGACCTGGCAAATAAAGAGAATTCACAACTGAGAAAATGGAGATCATTTAACTAAGAAAAAATTAGAAATAATTACATTGAGCATTTTCAGAAATAAAGTATCATATCAATCAGAAAATGATGAGCACCTTAGTAAAAATGCCCAAAAGACATGAACAGGCAAAATGTAAGAGGAAGAATACAAACTGAAAATATTTAGAAATATGTTCAGCCTCTCTATTAATCAAAGAGATGCAAATTATCATGTTTTAACCATCAGATTGGTAAAAATTAGACATATTCCTAATACCCCTATTAGTGGGTGTGGAATATGGGAAGACAGATACTTCTGGTGGTAGTACAAACAGGCACAGTCTTTCTGAAGGATACTTGGCAATATGCATGGAATTTTTGATTGTCCATTTAATTAGACCCAATAATTTAAAATCTGTGTAAAAATTCTTTATAAAGCTGTTCACTGCAGTGCTATTTATAATAGCGACAATGTAGATAACCTATATTTCCATCCACAGGGATCTGGTTAAACAGGTAATGACATTCCCATTCACTGGTCCATATAGTCAATAAATTGAGGATGTATGGTCATGAGATAGAGAGAGAGAGAGAGAGAGAGAGAGAGGAAGGAATAAAGGGAGTAAAGAAGTTAGTTAAAGAAAGAGAAAGTACTGGGTGCCTGGGTGGCTCAGTCGTTAAGCGTCTGCCTTCGGCTCAGGTCATAATCCCAGTGTCCTGGGATCAAGTCCCACATCGGGCCCCCTGTGCCTGCTTCTCCTTCTCCCACTCCCCCTGCTTGTGTTCCTGCTCTCGCTATCTCTCTCTCTGTCAAATAAATAAATAAAATCTTAAAAAAAGAGAGAGAGAAAGTACTTATCAAGTTGCTGGGATATTCACCAAAACATTAATAGTGGTTTTCTCTAGATAATGGAAATACAGATAATTATACTCTTTTACTAAGAAGTATTATATACTAGGTTATATAAAGGATAAGAAATCCTACTAGAGTATAAGAATAACTTAAAGACTTCAGTATTACTGTAACTAAGTGATTTATAAACTAATGTGGGACTCTCATAACATGGATTAGTACCCAAAAAACGAAGAGAAACATTTCAAAACCTGATTTGGAGGCAGGAGAAGAAAAGTGGGAGCCAGGGGCTCTAAATATGAGGGTTTTTATCAAAATCATGAAGATCACAATTTGGAGTCTGTCATGTACCTCTATTTTTTTTAACTGTGTGTAACTGCAAAGAAGCTGAGACATTTTGCTTCCTTTCCACTTGCAGGTGACATACAAATTGGAATGGAGGATAAAAAGGGCCAATTAGAAGTGGAAGTTATTAGGGCACGAAGTCTCACACAAAAACCTGGTTCCAAGTCTACACCCGGTAAGGAAAGGTGGTACTGAGTTTGGACAAGAGAATCTGACATAAGCAAAAAAAAATCAAAATATTTGCTGCACTCGAATTCTATATGCTCCGTTCTATATCATCTGATTGATCAAAAGGCAGCTTTTCTGTATTCTTTGATTCTATAAAAATGGATCTGGCCTTTCCTTGCACCGTTATTCTGTCAGAAAGTATAAGGAAGAGTATTATCAAATTAAGAAAAGTTTAGTTATGAGTGTTTCTTACCTTGTGTTGGTTATTTTTTTCCTGTACATTTACAAATGAAAAGGAATTTTTTTTTTAGTTTCAAGCCTAAAAAGGGAACAATGAGCTTTAAGTTATACACCTGAATTGTGATGCCCACTGCACCCCAGGTCAGTCAGACTCAGGTTAATTTTGCATACATTTACTGGAAATGAGGAAAATGCCAGTAGCGGTGACATAAGTTTTAAGGAAGAGAATTGGCGGAGCACCGGAAATTTAAAATGATTTATATAGTCAACGGGAAACTTTTCACTAAGCATCTCGAATTCTCTAGTAAGGCATTCTCTAGTCAAATCGGTTTAACTTGAAGGATTAACTTCTTATGTGTTAAATGCTACTTTGCTCAGCTCCATACGTCAAAGTGTATCTGTTGGAAAACGGGGCGTGCATAGCCAAGAAGAAGACGCGGATCGCCCGGAAAACCCTGGACCCCCTGTACCAGCAGTCCCTGGTGTTCGACGAGAGCCCGCAGGGTAAAGTTCTTCAGGTCGGTGATGGCGCGGCTGTTTACTGCAATGTCCCCATTGTCCACATAAATTCTGAAGACATGCTCAAGCGTGAGACTAGGTTTCAGTGAGGAGAAATGTAGTATGACATCCTTGAGTGGAAAAAGACAAATTGTTAACTTACAAAATAAACAATATGTAGTATTAAAAATAGCTGATGGATCTAAGGGAAAACACAATTTTTATTTTCTCTCCCTTCTTTTTCTCCTTCTCTCCGTCCTCTCCTTCTGCTTTGGCCCTGCTTTCCAGGCTCCCCTCTCCTCCATAGGTAGGTAGGTTGGTAGGTAGGGAGGGAGGGAGACAGATTATCAAGACAAATGATGCTCGTGTTTTATTGAGCATTAGTGGGTGCCAGACATGGGATACAAAGAGGAAGAAAGGAAAGAAAAAGAGAATATTCAGGACGAGTGAATGTCAGATGCATGTTAAGAAATTACATACATTACCTCTTTTTTATTAAGATTTATTTATTTTAGAGAGGGCATGTGGCAGGGGTGAGGGGGAGCAGAGGGAGAGAGGATCCCGAGCAGACTCCATGCTGAGGGCGGAGCCCGACTCAGGGCTCTATCTCATGACCCCAAGACCAAGAGTCAGACGGTCAACCAACTGCATCACCCAGGCGCCCCCATACATTACTTCTTTTAAACATTTTAACTGCCGTGTGCATAAAATGTCATAATCCCCATTTTAAAGATTATGTATGAGGATCGCAGAGATTAAATAATTTGGCAAGATTACTCAGTAAATTGAAAAGGCAGGTTTCGCCACTCCTGCCTCTGTAAGCTGGTGAATGAGTTCAGTTGAGAACCGTTACAGATGGCCCAAGGGTTGGAAAACGGAACCTTAGGGTAGGAGTAAGTGTAATGGAATGCTGATCTGACAGCAGCAGGAGCTGACCCAGCTTGGGCTAACCTCAGGAGTAGGAGTAAGTGTAACGGAATGCCGATCTGACAGCAGCAGGAGCTGGCCCAGCCTGGGCTAACCTCAGGAGTAGGAGTAAGTGTAACGGAATGCCGATCTGACAGCAGCAGGAGCTGACCCAGCCTGGGCTAACCTCAGGAGTAGGAGTAAGTGTAACGGAATGCCGATCTGACAGCAGCAGGAGCTGGCCCAGCTTGGGCTAACCTCAGGAGTACGAGTAAGTGTAACGGAATGCCGATCTGACAGCAGCAGGAGCTGGCCCAGCCTGGGCTAACCTCAGGAGTAGGAGTAAGTGTAACGGAATGCCGATCTGACAGCAGCAGGAGCTGGCCCAGCCTGGGCTAACTGCCAGTAAACTCTCTGACTTACTAATCATTTGATCAAATCGGAATTGTCAGTCAAATGCTCAAAAGGCAATATGTGCTTACAATTATTTTTCAACCTGTCCCTTCATTAACAAGTACATAATATAAAAGAAATGTAATGCATGTTCTCATTCTTCTTACATACTTCATCGTATACACACTCCACTGTACACTGAATACGTTGTTTTGCCCTGCTAACTTGCACAAATTTGAATTTTTATATCTTTATGGTACTGCACATCACTTACAAGATAGTAAGTTACTAAAGAAGGTATTGAATTCGTATATAAACAAACTTGTATATTTATTTCTTTAACATGGTTTATGTAGCTAATACCCCTCATTGACTAGTCAAACATTACTTGCACTCTATCAAGTCTAAAAATTATTGGGAAGTGTCTCTTTTGAGTACCTCAGTGTTAGTATCTTTCTATCAGTTCTGCCTCCTTGGTGTCAGTTACATTCATTTCCTCTGCTTCCCTGACTGGCCCACTTTTACAGAATAGTTGCTTTCAACTCTTCAAATGTGAAAGAAAGAGACGTTCAAATTTTATTGCATTTCTCTGTCTCTGCAGGTGATTGTCTGGGGGGACTATGGCAGAATGGACCATAAATGCTTTATGGGTGTGGCTCAGATCTTGTTGGAAGAACTCGATCTATCCAGTATGGTAATCGGATGGTACAAGTTATTCCCACCATCATCCCTGGTGGATCCCACACTCACTCCCCTAACCCGCCGGGCTTCCCAGTCATCTCTGGAAAGTTCATCTGGTCCTCCCTGCATCCGCTCATAGTGAACTCATACCAGAGTCATTCCAGTGAAACTCTACCTTTCAGGATAATAATCTGAACCAGATATTTCATGATCAAAAGCATTGTTGGAGACAGACAATCAACTTGTGTTTTGCCTGTAGTAGTTTTTCAATAATATGTCCCACTTGTTGTTTAAAACCTGGCTTCATATGACAGAACAAGGCAGTCTATCAAATTACAGTAAGAGTCAACATGCTAGTGAGAGTCACTGATGCTTCTGACAAACAGAAAAAGAGGAAACTTCAAATCCACACACACACACACACACACACACACACATACATACACACACAGACACACGCACACACCCCAAATTGAACAAACTGGAAACTCTCACTCTGAAAAGTTGTATTTTACACATTTCTGCACAAACCACAAGCAGTGTTATTTCCCCGGTGTTTGAAAATTTGTGTTCTTCTGTGTGGGTTTTTTTGTGTGTTGATGGGTTTTGGTTTCTTGATTTATTTTTCACTGTATTTGTTATTTCCACTAGTTTTTGGATATGTCATGACAGGCCTCATGATGCTTACAAAGACCCTTCCTTTCTTTTCCCAAAAGCACCAAAAAAGGGCTGAAATAGTCTCTGTGGCATCTCCCCCAAAGTGTGCAACAACCAGGCAAGATGAGGCCAATGAAGGGTTTCACTGGCTTTCATTTTATAATCCTTCAGTCTTATGTGCGGAAACCCAGAAAACAAAAAGTTATCTTATAGAACAAATAATCACAGAATCACTTTTTCTAAATGAAAAATAATCTGTTTGTGTTCTAAAATTTAATTTATTTTTTCCATTGTTTTTCATGGAAGACTTTCAAAGAAGTCAATCTGCAACTAATGCTGGGAACTAAAACTAACCGCATAATTGTACTTTGGAAACACTCCTTGTAATAATTTTTTCTTCCTGATATCCCCCCCCAAAAAAGTATATGCTCGTGTGTATAAACCATACTTTTGACTTCCCACAATGGTGACTAGAAACAGATTTGAGCCTAAGACACTTTCAGCTATGCCCAGGCTTCTCGGCCATGTCTCAGTGTAGACACACCCATCTGCCCTGGAAAGAGCATGGTATGAGCTGTCCAATATTGCACTGGAAATTCCAGTTGAAATATTCTGCACTAAAGTAATGTTTTTATCCACTTTTAATTTACATTTCTTTGAGATTGATGCAAGCACAAAGCTTGATTTTTTAATGCAAAGTATCTTACTTTGGGGAGTGGGGAATAAAACAAAGTCAACTTTCAACTTGCATTTTCTTCATCTGAGTTTTTCTTGGCCTTGAATTTCCCTTGTGACATTCTGTATACGTGCTACAAACTGCAGACTCTGCAGGTGCATTGATATGTTCTCCCTCCTTTTATGAGTCATTCAATTTTTGTGATCACACAAATAGAGCAGCATGACTTGGAACTGTTCAAAGCTGCATGCACGTTTTGTAAAAAAAAAAAAAAAAGTAAAAAAGAAAAGAAAAAATGAAAAAAAACACAAAAGGTTATTTAATAATGTATGTTAGTTCCACATTAGGCCAGCTTGTATGTTGCATGTACTGTACAGTTTGCTCGTTAATTACTCTACTGAAATAACCAAGAAATCTAAGCCATCCATTTTTGTTATAGACATTTTGCAGGTTTTAGCCAGACTCCGTCTATGAGTTTGGGGTGAAATGTCTATAGATGGACTTTATTTTTTACCCTCTGGAAAACGTGATGTAGTATGGACCAAATTCCTTCTAATTAATATTTTGGTGTAGATTCCTACCGTGGGGCTGTACCACATGTAGACACTGTGTACACACTAGGTTTTAATCCATAGACATACTGCCTGCACCAAGTGAATTATTTATTATTATTTACACATGCCAGAATTATCTGCCCATCATTCCACAGGGCACAGATTGACCACTACTCACCATGCTGAGCAGGAAGAACTGAAGCATTGGTGCACTTCTACTAGATTCCGTTCTGTCTTAGTGGCCAACAATCAACTAATTATAATTGGGTAGTATCTTTCTATTTTGACCACTTGTCTTAACACTCCCCTGTGCTTTTAAAATGAACAACTCATGTATGTAAACATGTTTAATAAAATTTACTTTTCATGTCAGTTGGTAGCCATCTGTGTTCTATGTTTTGCCAGATTTTCATTGTGGGTTCTATGGTGCAAAATGGGAGCCAGATCTTGGGAAAGGGAGGCTGGGATTTGTTGTCTGCTGTGGGCATTTGACTTGACTTGTCACTGCACTATATATGTCTTAATCTACGCCCAAAGGGTACTTTGCATCACATTCAAGTTTTCACTTTGTCAGCCTAAGTGAGCACATGACTATACTTCTGAAAAGTGGCATTATTAAAAACAATAAATCTCAGTAAGAATCAAACGGAAGGTTGTTTTTCTGCTGCTGTTTGAGTGTGCTAATAAAAGAGACAACTCTCTTGTCCAATTGCCAAATCATTTCCAGTTATGTGACATATCAGAATATTAACTCCTGCGTCTCTCATCAAAGCACCTGGTTCCTCTTTCCATCATCTTTCCTTGAACCCCTCACTGATTTGTAGATCTTTGCCTTAGATTAGGCCAACTTAACAAACCAAGCAATCCATTAAATTATCTTCAGTAGATCCTAGGGAATAAGTATATCTTCAAATATAGTAGATGAGTCTCTGTAAATAATATGTTAAAAGAGAAATTATTAGTTTTCTTAATTTAATTTTACAACTCTTTTCCTTTTCTTCTCCAAAAACGTGTTCATGAATTTCATAATCATCGTCCCCACAAAATACTTGGTAAGGAATAATTTCATATTGCAGCTTATTTGTAGTAAAATAATTGTTGGGATCTAGTCTCTTTTAAACCTTTTAAAAGCCCTTAATATCTTTATAGACCACACTGGCTTTGATTTAAAGCAAAATAAACACAACTGAATCAATACCAAATTTGAGACAATAAAGCAATGTGAGACATGTCACTACATCAGTTGTTTAAAACTACATCAGTTGTTTTAAACAGTTGACTGAATTTTACCCTATTGAGTCAACCAGTTGTTTGGTCTACAAGACATGAAATTATCTGTTAGGTTGGGTCAAGAAGACAAAAACAACAGATCGGTTCAGTTTACAACAAGCCGTCAGAGCTGAGCTGTTTAATGCACATAACTTGGGGGGTCGGGACAGGGCAAGTCTGACTTTAAAATAGGAGGCAACTGAATACGGCCTTAAAATTCTTTGTCTAGACAGAGACAGAAAAGCAGAAATCTCTCATCAAATCAGGTAAGTGTGCCCGGCATTATGACTTCAGGGCCTACAATGGTAGAGAGGAAGTAACCGTAGGAAAAGCAATTTTGCTGTCTTCATGGTTTCTTGCTGACTCTGACAGCTTAATATCTGGAAATCCCAGCCTGAGATATATGATCTGGTTATACTTAACTAACATTATTAAGGGCTTTGTTGGGTACTAGATTTTATGGTATTTACTTGGGATGTAAAAATGAAAAACAACAAAACAAAACTGACCCTGTATTAAAGGAGTTCCTTATCTACTAAGAGAGAAACCATGACATAAAGAAATCATTACAGCGATGTATTCTGATTTGTATACAAAGGGCTATAGGATTACCTTCAAGTTTCACAATGGCCCTAAGAGTTAAGAACTCTTATAACCCTATTTCACATAAAGGATCTGTAGCTTGGAGAAGTTAAATAACCGGCCAAAAGTCACATCACTGGTTAGTGATCGAGCTGGGATATGAACCAAAATCTGACTCCAGAGCCCGCCCTGCTAAACACTTTGCCTCGTCCATTATGCCCTGAGAGTGGAGCTAGATCTTTAAGAATGAAGAGTCCATCAGATGGGAAAGAAGGGAAAGAACCCTAATCCAGGGGTGCCTGGGTGGCTCAGTCGTTAAGTGTCAGCTCATGATCCCAGGGTCCTGGGATGGAGCCCCACATCGGGCTCCCTGCTCGGCGGGAAGCCTGCCTCTCCCTCTCCCACTCCCCCTGCTTGTGTTCCCTCTCTTGCTGTGACTCTCTCTGTCAAAAAATAAAGTCCTTAAAAAAAAAAAAAAAAAAAACTCTAACCCAAACCATTCTGCCTCAACACAACTGCCAACCAGTTCCAAGTACTTTTGCCATAAGCATCTTTACAACAGACATCTTGCCCACAAGTATTTTTGCCGCAAACATTTTCACCACATAACTCATTGGCTATCAGGCAATTTTGCCCTATAAGATAAAAAAAAAAAAAAAACAGACAAAAAACGGATTGACGGTTTGATTTGACACTTTGGGTTTCATCAACTGGTTGACAGCTTGGTTTCATTTCTCCATTGACACAGTATTCGCATTTTATACTATGTCAATCTTAGCTCTCATAATGGTCTACAGAGTGGTTCGGAGTTTTGAACCCATAGAACTTTGGGATGTCTATCAACAGAAGTGACAATACATCAAGAACAATATGCCAAAAACAGCATAGAAGGCTTTCATTAAGCAGTACAAAACTCAGTTACAAATATGCACCCTAGTATTTGGAAACTGATACCTCACTTAACAAAGGAAGATTTAGTAGAACAGTGTGCTGAACAAAAATACAAATCAACAAGCAAAAAAAAATGTATATGATATAATGAAGGACTTCAGAGACAAGTACTTAGGTACAGTCCACAAAACACAATCTGTTATTTGCACAGCACTGCCATGAATCTACATACATTTTAAATGTATTCAAATATTTAGTATTTCACAATAAAGAGTTTTTACTTTTGTTACTCATTTTTTATGTCTCATTGTCCTTTTTAATGTTTTTATTCCTTAAAATTTTATTCGTTCTTTTATTTTCTGTGATTTTATCTTTTACAGCAAAATTGCCTTACAGCCAATTAGCTGTGTGGCAAAAATTCTTGTAGCAAAGATATCTACAGCAAAGATGCTTATGTGGAAAATACCCGACGCGTTCCCCGCCAGTAAGGTCTCCTGTTGCATGTCTCTAGTGCTCTGCCGTTACCACGGGAGGTGGGGGAAGAGGGAAAGGAGGCAGGTGAACTCTTCTTCATCTGCTGAGCTTTCTTTCTAAGACTTTGTCCTCTAACTCTCTCCTCTGCATCCTCCTCCAACTGCACTCACCATTTGCATTATTAAACTTCTAGAATAGATCATATCAGCTCTCAGGAAGAGTATTCATAAAGGAGATAGAACAAAATTCTCCTTAGCTGAGCCTCACACTTACCCTTTGGTTCCAAGGTAAAATTGTCTTTTGAGTACCTCTACCTGACTTCTTGTCCCTAGTCCCAGTGCATAATGCCCCTGAATTCTGCATCAGTCACAAAGACCTGCACCTTGGGGTTGAACTAATCAGCCCTGAATCCCAGGCCCATGTAGGATTTCAGTCCTCCCAGAGTCAGTCCATATGGCCTCTTAAGTTATTTGCTCCCAAAAATAGATTCCATGACTCCTTAGCTATGCATAGAGTCCCTTCTGCTCAGAGGAGCTCAGAAGTTATCAGGCCTTACCCAGCTCCCTCACCCTACCTCCCATCCCGGTTCCTCAGGTACCTCTCAAGAAGACACAACATATGCAAGTCTTCACAACTTCCAAGTGTAAACCAAACATGGTCAATATCATGGCCATCACATGATGCTTTTATTATTTGGTCTCACACAGGTTACTCTAAACTCATAGCTTGGGACAAAGTCTTACAAATTGGGATTTTTTTGTTTTCCTTTTTTCTTTTTCAAATCACTGCAAAGAGATGCTCTGGGGCCACTGCATCCCATTGCTGCTAAACCTTTTTCGTCTCATCACCTCCCCAAATGGGCAGTGTCACACCACCACACACAACCACCATGGGTATGTATGTGATGATCTCTGATAACGTGGGTCAGGTCTTCACTACTGAGTTCTTCCTAATTATATAGACCTTTCAGTTTATCTCTCCTTTTGTTTTCACCACCCAGCTTCAAAAGTGGTCTCCTCTATCTTGGCTCCAATACCTCAGCTACTGTTCATTCATAACCCCAACATATGGTTGCCAGATCAAATACAGACTACACAGATGAATTTCATGTGAAAAAAATGAATAATGAAACTTAAACATGATTTTAAAATTAGTTCTTTTTATCAGAAATTCAAATTCATTTTGGCATCCTATATTTTTACTTGCCAAATCTGGCAACCTTACCACATTGCCATGTGGTCTGTGCACCCCCACCACCACTTCACTGATATGATATCTAGCCACAGACAAATTCCAATAGTCTTTTCACAGCATAGTTATTGGCCCACTCTGTATCTACTACTGAAGATTTCCTTCTTGGAAGTTTTTCTCTCCTCTTCTTATGGTCCCAGTTTTTCAACTTGAAGGCAAGATTTTGTTCCCAATTCTTCACTCCTTCTGAAAGGATGATACATACTCAGACCCATTGCCACGTTGCTTGGCAGTGCGCCTCACCACCGAAGAGGCTGAGAATATATATATCCCTGTCCCATTGACTTTGGGTTTGGCCAGATGATTTGCTTCTGTGTTAGTTATTTCACTCACAGGGAGTTAGTGGATGTGACATAAGCAGAGGCCATTCTCCACAGGAAGGGCTTTCTGCAGGGAGGGGCTCCTCATTCAACCTGCTCCTTGAATAAAAGACACGTGTAACAGACCTGAACCCAACTTCCAGGTTGAAACAGAGCTGCCTCAGCTGCCCTCCAGATCTGTGGACAATAAACAATTAAAAGGTTAATTAGGTTAATTAGAGGTTAATTAAATATTAAAAAGTTATATTAAGAGCTGAATTAATAAAACCGTACTATAGAACATATCTATTAAATGGAATAATAATACTACCCTCTTTGTAGCATTATTTTGAAGATTAAGGTAAGTAGTAAATACTGAATTCTTAGGATAATATCTGATTTCATAGCAAATACACCATAAATGTTAGCTATTATAACCGTTCTGCATCAAATACTAATATTCATTGAAGTTAAATGTATGAAGACCATACATGAACATAGAACTCTTGGGCAAATCAAGTCTTCAGTGCCTGCTTATTTATTCAACCCCCCACCACTGCTGGAATGCTCCTTCCCTGTAGAGTCAGATAAGACTAGAGGAAGATTTGTTTCCACTCAGGCCACAGAAGTGCCAGCTGCCATGGCCCATACCACATCTGTTTTCTTCAGCCCACTCCTGGCACCTTCAGTGGGGCAGTTGCTCACTCCTTTTCTAAGCCAACCCTGGCTTTTAGTCAGGACCACTTGCCGGAAAGCAAGCAGAGAACCCCCTGTTACCCAGCCCGGCAGAACTTCTCTCGCCAGCGTTTTTATTGCCATCTCCTAGATAATGTAGTTAACAGTTCCTGCCATTTTTCTGTCCCGGGAATTCTCAGCCTCTCAATGTTCTCTGCCTGCCTTCTGCTATGTGAGGTTACCAGCCTGTGCTGTACCCACAAGTCTGCTCCCGCATCTCCGAATCCTCCCCAGTTTTCCCAGGTGGAGAGGAACTTACTTCATTTCACTGAAATCACCATCTTGTTCTTTCTCTCATTGTGTAGGCCCTGGCTAGCGCTCTTCTTTCAGACGCTAGAACCTCTTTCATCTTCCCCCACAGGCACTTCATTCTAGTACTCCGTTCCCTGTTGTACAATCCATACAATCCACAAGACATGACCATGGCTTTTCTGACTAGCATGTATTTTGTTATCGCTTCATTCCTCTAGATCTTCCAAGTTCTATCAATACATAATGTAAAATCACCAGAAACTACACAAGCAGATCCCACTAATTCGTTCTTGCCATCATTTTTACTCCACCATACATTCACCAAGTTTTTCTGTAATGTTTTGCTTCTGGTTTTTATTAAGTGTTAATTAAAAATTCTTGCATTGGCTATGTATTTTTGCCAAAGATATTTTCCCTTTTTTTTCCAAGTTTTTATTTTAATTCCAATTAGTTAACATAGAGTGTAATATTAGTTTCAGGAGTAGAATTTAGTGGTGCATCTCTTACATATAACACTCAGTGCTCATCACAGCAAGTACTTTCCTTAATACCCATCACCCATTTAGCTCATCCCCCACCCACCTCCCTCCATCAACCCTCAGTCTGTTCTCTGTAGTTAAGAGTCTGGGTTTTGTTTTGTTTTATTTTGTTTTGTTTTGTTTTAAAGATTTTATTTATTTATTTGACAGAGAGAGAGCTGGAGAGCAGTGGGAGTGGCAGAGGGAGAGGGAGAAGCAGGCCCCCTGCCTAGCAGGGAGCCCAATGCGGGGCTCCATCCCAGGACCCTGGGATCATGACCTGAGCCGAAGGCAGTCGCTTAACCAGCTGAGCCGCCCAGGCGCCCCAAGAGTCTGTTTTATGGTTTGCCAATCTCTCTCTTGTTTTCCCCTTATGTTCATCTGTTTCATTTCTTAAACCACATAGGAGTGAAATCATATGGTATTTACCTTTCTCTGACTTATTTCACTTAGCATAATACACTCTAGCTCCATCCATGTCCTTGCAAATGGCAAGATTTCATTGTTTTTTATGTCTGAGTAATATTCCATTGTATATATACCACATCTTCTTTATCCATTCATTAGTCAGTGGACACTTGGGCCCTTTCCATAATTTGGCTATTGTTGATAATAATGCTATAAACATCACGGTGCAGGTGCCCCTTCGAATCAATATTTTTGTATCCTTTGGGTAAATAGCTAGTAGTGCAATTGCTGGATCATAAGACAGTTCTATTTTTAACTTTTTGAGGAACCTCCATACTGTTTTCCAGAGTGGCTGCACCAGCTTGCTTTCCCACCAACAGTGTAAGAGGGGACCCCTTTCTTTGCATCTTTGCCAACATCTCAGCCATTTCCCATGTTGTTAATTTTAGCCATTCTGACAGGTGTGAGGTGGTATCTCATCATGCTTTTGATTTGTATTTCCCTGATGATGAGTGATGAGCATCTTTTCATGTGTCTGTTCGCCATTTGTATGTCTTCCTAGGAAAAATGTCTGTTCGTGTTTTCTGCCCATTTCTTAACTGGATTATTTGCTTTTTGGGTGTTGAGTTTGATAAGTTCTTTGTAGATTTTAGATACTAACCCTTTATCAGATGTGTCATTTGCAAATATCTTCTCCCATTCTGTAAGTTGCCTTTTAGTTTTGTTGACAGTTTCCTTTGCTGTGCAGAAGCTTTTTATCTTGATGAAGTCCCAATAGTTCATTTTTGCCTTTGTTTCCCTTGCCTCCAGAGACCTGTCTAATAAAAAATGGCTGCGGCCAAGGTCAAAAGAGGTTGCTGCCTGTGTTCTCCTCTAGGAGTTTGATGGTTTCCTGTCTAACATTTAGCTCTTTCATTCTCTTTGAATTTATTTTTCAATATATCACTCGTTACCTTTTTATTTTTTTTTTGCAAATAGATGCACATGATGTTGTTTGTGTGTTCTACACTTTATTATTTAGTGTCTGAGAAAATAATTTTCTTCTATGGACCTGTGCTTTCTTCTACCACAGGATTCAGTATGCTTTGGATCCCTGCGGGGCCTGGTGAAGTCTATAGGTTCCTCCTTAGAATAGTATTAAACTCATTTAAAAAGTACATAGGATTCAAAGGAAACTATATTGGAAAAATTAAAAACAATTTAAAAACAATTTCTGAGGCAGTAATACATGTGACTTCTATCTAATGACTATTTTTGAGGTGGTGATGAGCATAAATGATAGTTCAAAATATCTGCGACAACCATAATGTGATATAAAAAGATCTGTGATTTTATTGACAACAAGGTCATAAGTACTGCTATGCTATGGCTCGGGCTTGTTGCCTACAGTAACAATTGAAAGAAATGCTCAGTTTCAATTAAAGGTAAGAAAAATGAATGAAAAAAAGGTATGGTTTTGTTGCTGTCGTTGTTTTTCTCATCCAAGTTCACAGACCTACTGGATTGCTTCCTGAGACCACTGTAGGGGTAGTATAGCCCATTGCGTGGTCTCAGTTTACCCTGGCTACAATTACCTTACAATTTGCCCTGGCTCTGAACAATTACACTCTCATATCTGCTATAGTAGAGCTCATGACTACTGTATTTATTTTTTTCTTTCTTTTATGCTTTATTCCAATATTGTTATAATGAAATGGCTTGATGAAACTCTTTGTAAGTCCTTTTGAAATTATTCAAGGTAAAAACAATGACATAAACTAAACTTCAGGGCCTGGTACATAGAAAGTGTACAAAAAACAACATTGTAGAACAAATCAATGACAGGAAGATCGACAACTCCATTTTCTCCCAGCTCATTGTTCTTGATCTATTAAAACTCAATCTCCTTTGGATAAACATAAAAATTTCAGCTCCAATATAACCAACATAAAGTGTTTTATGATAACAAGATCCAAAATATTCCCATTTAATTTTTTCTTAATTATCTCAACAGTATAATTTTATTTTGTTTTTTAAAACAATCTATTGTCTTTTTTAAAATATTATTTATTTATTTATTTATTTATTTATTTATTTATTTGAGAGAGCACGTGCACATGCCCACAAGAGCGGGGAGGGGCAGAGGAGAAGAGGGAGGGAGAGAGAATCTGAAGCAGAGTCAGTGCTGAGCACAGAGCCCTATGCAGAGCTCCAACCCAGGATCACAAGATCATGACCTGAGCTGAAACCAAGAGTTGGATGCTTAACCTACTGAGCCACCCACGTGCCACACAACAGTATAATTTTAAATTAAACTCTATAAATCCACCACCACTCTTGCTAGCAGTTGGCCTACTGAGGTCTTTTCCTCAAGGATTTCTTGTTTTTCTGAAAACAACTAAAGCCTAAGGTCAAAATCTCTTCCAATCTGTTCTTTTGTAAATGTGTAAATTCTCTGATGATATAAAGCAAAGTGCACATGCCCAGAGAAAGGGGGTGGAGGAAGAGGAACTTTGACAGCTAAAAGAGGAAGAGAGGGGGAAATTCCTAGAAACAGTGAGAAGATGAAGAGCAACTTGATCCTAATAATGATGTGTATTCCTGCCCCATTCCATGACACAGCAATAGCTCAATCAGCAATAGCTGATCTGACTATACCCCAAAGTCAAAAACCAGTGGCCATTCACTGTTCAACTTCTCTTTTGTACTATAATGTTAGAATTGAATTTCTCGAAACTTTGTAACAGGTCACTATGATTTAAAAGAATTGGTTTTGAAGATGTTATTCCCGGGGCACCTGGGTGGCTCAGTTGGTTAAGCGACTGCCTTCG
>NW_027397084.1:25664738-25779848 GCF_003265705.2 Callorhinus ursinus
AAAAAAAAAAAAAAAAAGAAGATGTTATTCCCTATATAATAAAATAATTTCCCATATTCTCCTTCTCTATCCTCCAATTCTCTCCCAAGTGTGCCACACCCCACAACTCCTCCAGTCTAAATGTCTCTTGATTCTTCTGCTCTAATGAGAAGAATGCAGATTTTCTCCTGTGTTCTCCACTGAGAACCTACTTGTTACTCACTCATCTGAGCCCTTCTAGCCTATCTGGGCCGTACCTACCTCAGAGGTAGCTGAGATCAGTGCTTCTTAAACTCCAATGTTGCAATAATTCACTCAAGATCTTGTTATAATTCAGATTCAGTTTCAGAAGTTTGAGGTGGGGCCTCAGATTACATGTTTCTAAAAAACCTCCAAGTAGGACGTACTGAGTAATTTGAAAGGCTCAGTGCAAAATAAAAACACAGGGGTCCCTCGTTAAAAATTATGAAGAATTTCAAGATGGTGGCAACAAGCATTAAGCCAAGTGCTGGGCCCTTCCAAGGGCAAGGCCCCACATGACTGTACAAGTTTATGTACACCTATGGAGCCGGCCCGTTCTCAGGTGATGCAGGAGTTGGTAGATCTTACTTTGAATAGAAAAGTGTGAAGGCCCAGAACCAGAAAGCAAAACTTTGTGGCTAGCCATCCTTTTCAGCAGCTTTTCCTCTACTAAGAATAGTGCCTAGGTAAAACTGGTAATGACTTTTCAATCATTTAGATCTCAGATTCATTTGATTAAAATTGGTAAGTTGATATTTCTGAAGCAATGTTCTGGGAATTCTCCTCTCCCTCTTTTGGAACACTGTTTCTCTTGATGAAGGCTTTCCAAATGATATTCTAGAGAACCGAGGGACAGTTTTTTGAGCTTGTCTCTAGATATTGGTAGAAAAAGGTAGAAGATTCCAGAATCTTTACTCTTGCTCTAACCAGAGCTCTGAGCTCGAACCTGCTTGGCAATTTCACTAAAGGTTGGGGAAGGAGAATGTTGGTGTAGGTCAGTCAGGAAAGTTCCACTGTTGATGGAGACACAGAGAGAATGATTCTTCCAATCTAATTGAAGCCACACACCAAATATGACTCTGAGCTATGTAAATCCTATTTCTTAGGAAATTAGGCCATCAAAACCCCAGTAGTTTAGAGAGTTAAATAAACAAGCAATCTAACAAAAGTTCCAACAGTCTAGGGTTAGGTGGCCTCTCGGTTCCACATTAACAGGAAGCCCAGTAGTAGCCAGCCTCCTGAAATCTGACCCTCATCATCCTCCCACCCCAGATGCCTGCCTGGGGAGGTGGTGTTAGCTACCACTACAGCACGGGGTGGGTGGGGATTAAGAAGAGAATTGGAAATTCAAAATGGTGTATCTATGTGGTATGTTTTCGCCCCCAGGGAGGCTGTACAATATTTGCGAATTTCCACTGCTTTAATAACAGGCAAACAGAAGTTGTATTACATGGTTCTTCTTAATATGCAGTTTCCGATCTCACCCCGCCATAACAGCTAAATGCCAAAAGCTCAAAATTATAAACAAGGGTTTCAGTTTCCAGTCCCGGGCCTCCCTCCCTGCCCTCTGTTGGTGAGAACTGAAACCTTAACAAATGGGCGTGGTGTCACATCTTAGCCACAAGAGGGCAGCAGAGCTTCATGCAGCTGGAGGAAGCCGCCAAAGGCAGAAGTACCTTCGGAGGGGGCCGCACCACCGGGGAAGTCTTAATTGCGGAAGACTTAAGAGACTGTGACTGACTACAGCTTAAGGTCAAGGACAAAACGTATGGGGAAAGAGCCTTTTTCAAGGCATAAAAAAAAAAAAATCTAAGAATATAAATATTTCATGACTATAAACATACCCAAAGTTTTCCTTATATTTATTTCCATCAAGAAGTAGTCAAATGGTCTTATTTTGTCGAATGAATTCAGAGTTGTGACTCACCTTCCTTAACGTACAGTGAAGTTCATTTCAATCCACAAATATGTCTGCTCAGAAAATAACATTTCCGTTTATCTGATGGTAAACTGCCCTATCTCCTGGGCTCATGCCACCACACTCCCCTGTAGGGGCCACATAGAGCTGCCACGCCGAGGCCAAGTGCCTGAAACGCTAGGAACAGAACATCAAGAGCACTGAGGGCAGCTTTCCAAGGCAGGACCATTTTTAACCCTTGGAAGATCTGGAAGAGGTTGTTTGTTCTCTAGGGTGGCCACGACAAATGACCACAAACTTGAAGGCTTAAAAAAATGTATTGTTTTGCAGTTCTGGAGGCCAGAAATCTGAAATTAGTGTCAGCCGGGCCAAGCTCCCTCCCAAGTCTCTAGTGATAAATCTTTACTTGCTTCTCCCAGCTTCTGGTGCCTCCCGGCGTTCCTCGGATTGTGGCAGCATTAATTACTCCATTCTCTGCCTCCATCTTCACATGCCTTTCTGCCCTCTGTCCCCTGTGTCATCTTCTCTGTCTCTTATAAGGACTGTCATCATGGGATTTAGGGTCCAGCCTAAATCAGGACTGATCTCATCTCGAGATCCTTACCTTAATTACATCTACTCTCTTCTTCCAATCCGGGTCACATTAGGGTTCCAGGTGGACTTTTACCTTGGGGAGCGAGCACACCATTCAACCCCCTACAGCTTGGAGGTAGGTTATTCCCTGACATCTGATTGTTCTCACCAGAATTATGGAATCTCAATCAATCTGAACAGTAGCCAGTAAATATCGAGCCAAAGTAGCAAATTTCACTTGACTATGAATACGGGAGTTTCTGAAGAAGCATCATTGCTGAAGAAACACCCTTCCTCAGAGATGTCTCTATGAAACTTTCTGTGATCTAGGACATATTTCCTTGTAACCTAAGCCCACTTTAGGTTGAGAGCATTTCAATATTATGTGTGTGTGTTTAATAACAGTCGTAATAAATGCTTTTCAAATTCATATACATACTACAATAATGACAAAAACACTATAATAATGACAAAAACATTCTATTTGGATTAGTCTTTTGTGATGAACAGGTATGAAAAAGTGGATCTGGGATCTCATTAGCTATGTGTCACTGGGAAAAAAGGAGGGGGACAAGATCACCTACCCTGCTTGCCCAAGAGGAATATATATTAAAGTGTTATAAAATACTGAAAACCCTACAAGAATGCGAGGTGTGTTTTTCTTTCTCGCCCACTTCCAGAGCAAGACAGGCACACATGTTGTCACAGGAACACAGACGTAGAGCCTGAGCTCTGGCTACTGAAAATCCAGTCCTCGGACCAGCAGCAGAATCATCACCCAGGAACTTGTCCGAAATGCAGATGCTCAGGTCCCACCTCTGACTGAATCAGAACCAGGTGTTTAACAAGCTCCCCAGGTGATTCACATAAGACACTAGGGTTGGAGAAGCCCTGCCCTAAACGATCCCTGTTTGGAAAGGTTCATATACTCAAATGGCGATCCTCCATAGTTTCCCCATTTTTGGGAGCTCCTTAGGAACCCCCCCCGGTACGAGCGGTGGTTGGCAGAGAGAGAAAAGTCACCCTCTTCACAGACAATCCCCAGCCAGCCCGATTATAAACCATAATCACAACGCCTGGCCTGGACATCAGGTGAGCTCAGTTTTGATTACCGTGGAAAATCAATGGGACTATACTGACTGGGGAACCGTACAATATCCTGTGACTTTCACCCCAACATTTTAGCACTGTAGTGTGGCATTTTCCTACAAGCAGCTGAAATAGTAACAGCGAGGGAATGCCATGCACAGAGTTTAAAAAAAAAAGGATAAGAACAAAAGAGCCCATTGGAGAATCCTTTGATTTTCTCACTGGTGATTCCTTACAGGAACAATGTGAATAATGATGATGTTCATCTCAATAGGGAAAGACCCATGATACAAAAGCATATGTGCTTTGAGGTGCCCAGATGACAGGTGCTCTACAAACACAAAGTGATGGGAGCTGGGTTGGCATTTTTGCAAGAGAGAGAGGCTCTGGGGTGGTCTCTTGCTTTTTAAAAGCAGAGAGGCAGGGTGTCACTTGGTCCCCCTGGGGTTTGGTGAGCTCTCCGGCTGGGCCCTGGTTGCCAAGGAAACGGCTGCAGGAGAGGCTGGGGTAGCCCAGGTTCTTGGTTGATTGGTGGAGCTGAGAGCAGATTTCACAGGAAGAACATGTGTTTTGAGTGACCTGGGCAAAAGCCCATGATGACCAGAGAAAAGGATCATGCCCATCTTCTCCGTTAGAGCTCATCTGAATAGAAACTCTTAACGGTGAGGGAAGTAGCCTTCTTGGAGCAAAAAACAGGATGTACAGACCTTAATAATCCTGGACTCGTGTGCTCTGTGGGGAATCACTGTCTTAGCCTGGCACAGAACTCTTACCATTCTTAATTTTCATGTTCCCACCTACCCTGTAAGGTAGGTAGTGTTGCCCAAACTTATAGAAAAGGAAACTGATCCTCAGAAAGGTTAAGTCAGTAACCGAGACCTGTGTCACAACTCGTCAATTGCTGAGACAGTGTTTGTATCCAGGTCTCTCTGAGGCAAAGCCGTGTTCTTAACCCTTAGGCCAGAATATTCTAGGGGTCTGGAGTAAAGAATGCAGACCTCTTGTAGTGGTGAAACTATCCTGGGTGACAGGGCATCAGGCATTCACCTGGAGCAAGGGACACATGATTAATAATGCCAGTACAGTTACAGACAGGGCACAGTGGAGGTCAAACCCACCGCGCAATCATCACCGGCTCCATAGTCTTTTGCAAGTCACTTTGACACTGTGCTTCCCATCAATCATCTTCAAATCGGAGCAAACAATATTACTTTCCTAAAAGGGTTCCTGTGAGAACTACATTAGATGAGGTATGCAAAGTGCTTACTACAATTCCCAACACATAGTAAGTGCTCAACAAGTTATAATGATCATCTATATTATCGGTATTTCATACTAATTATTGATGCTGTTTCTATTATAAAAAGGGCTTTTTCTTTTTTAAAAGCTGAGGATCATTTGACTATCACTTCAAAATCACCCCTCCTTTCAAAGCTTAGAGAAGCCGAAAAGGTGCCACCCAAGAGAAGAGGAAGCATTCTGTCTGGTCAGTTGGCTTTCTCATCACAACCTCTCAACATGTCATTGTGGGAGCTGCATAAGTCATTTGACATCTTTTCTACGGCCCATGAAAGGAGGTAGTGAGAGCAAAGAATACTTTGTGGAAGTGCTTTGAAAGCTAAAAAGTACCACACAGAGGCTTTTATCTCATTCCCTGTTCACCAACTAAAATTCATAGAAACATTTCATTTTTCTTCCCTATTTAATGAGAACAGGTTGGAAAACCTTTGGGTCTCCTCACCTTTTCACTGCCCCCACTAGCTTGTTAGGGGCCAGGAGAGGAGAAAAACAGCTTTTCTTTCCAAAAAAACTCAAAAACAGCTCTTTTAAAGGACACGGTCTTCTCTTTATATTTTTGGGCGGCTTTTCTATATCTGTAAATTCATTGTCACATTTTCCCCAGCCCCACACCCCCAATCCATACGTAGGAGACTTTGCCCAGTAGAGACCATCTACAAGATATTTGCTAGCCTGGATTCATGCTTCTCTAACGACTCTGCAACCACAAGCTGCCCATCAGCAGCCGTGTGGAGGGGCCCATGCCACACAATTGCCCTCTTCTAGTATTTGCTGCCAAGGCTCCGCCTCCTCATCACATGAGCTGCCTTGGTCCTTAGTGTTTCACAAGTGTACATGACTGATAGATAGTTCTCCATTTCTAGTGTTCTTCCAGCTGTCATAAGACCTGGGCTCTGTGGATGCCCCCGTCGATGTTCATTATAACTGGACACATTGGTAACATCCACAGAACAGGATTTACGTTCTCCAGACCAGCGGCGGCCTCCTGAGAGCTCCCTGACAGCCAAGTTGCAGAGCTTGCTGACTTGTATCCCACAGTGTTTGTGCAACTGGGTTTGCTTTGCTCCCAAGTGTTTTGTTTTGCTTTGTTTTGTTAATGCTGAGAAAAGGTAATCTATTTACGGAAGAGTGATTTAAAGACATTACGGTTTTCTTTACAAACAAATGTAGGAACAGGAATTGTCCACTTGCTAAAAACTCTACATTTCAACCCTCCACCATTACTGTAATCCACTACATTGCCTGTATTGAAGGCAGTCCCCCCCACCCCCCCATTTGACTCTCCAAAGAAATTTCTATCATTTCTTCATTTGGGTTCAGGCACTCCTGAAAAATTTGCCGGGCACAAGTCATAGAAGGGCAGGTTTTTGATCTGCAATGAAAAATAAAACCACCAAAAATGGGAGATCTCTCCTTATACCCTGGCTCTGCCAAGATCCCCTCCCTGTGCAAGTCAGTCATCCGTGCTGAGAGCAGTGGGCAGCCTCTGGCTCCCAGCTCATGCTGTTGGTGGGGAGCAGCCTGGTTCGTGGAAGAAGGACACATGCTATCCTTGGTGGTGGCATACTACTGAGCGTCTGCACAGTCAGAAGGCTAGAAGGAAACTATTGAGCTTGTTGAAGACAGTGTATGCCTGTAGGCCCCCCGGCCTCTGCCGGTGCTAATCCTTTCTGAACGTACAGAGGACACTAAAGAGGGCTATTCAGTCCCTACGTAGCCTTGTCGAGGGATAGGAGACAGACTTCCTACTGTTCAGTTGGTATTACTCTGTAAATAGAAATATTTCAGCCCAAATATTCATACATTTCACTCAGTTAATAAGAACCTTTGTTTTTGCAGTTTATCTAGTTATTATGAGCATAGCCTTGCTTGAGATTCCTGCTGCTTTTCCGTAGACAATTCCAGAAAGACTGTGGTTACAGGCAGTACCGTCTGAACGTGCTCAACACACCCAGGCTATCTAGCCTTGAACCAAACAGGCTCATCTTGGCTTAGTAAAAGTAGCCATAAACAGAGACAGACATGCAGTTAAAACATTATATTTAGCATTGCATATGCTTAGGTCAAAATCAGCTTTACAAAACAGCAGTGCCAGAAATCTGTTTTCGCTCCCTAAATGTGATTGAATCCTAAATTGCTAGAACTGGCAGGAACCACTTATTTTATAGCGGAAGTAACTAGGCCTGGAAAGGTAAAGTGACCTTCTCACACTCCAGGGTGGTGGCAGAGCCAGGACTAGAACCAGATTACCCTGAAGCCCAGGACCACCCCCACTGATGTCTCTGGGTCTCTTGTTTTTGTTTGTGCATCTGAATTAACAAATGATCCAAACTGTTCACAGACCTTATCTCATTTGATTGGCACACATGTTGTATTGATTTCTATATAAAAATCTATTAAGTGAAGACGGAAGCTTCCTGGACTGATTTTCAATTCC
Source organism: Callorhinus ursinus (assembly GCF_003265705.2). NCBI lineage: Eukaryota > Metazoa > Chordata > Mammalia > Carnivora > Otariidae > Callorhinus > Callorhinus ursinus. The sequence continues at coordinate 25,672,055 of NW_027397084.1, forward strand.
CCCTCCTCTGCCTCTGGAGTTTACTCCTCAACTGGAAAGATCTCAATTTGGATTCATTCCAGCAGCGTCAAAATGCCGAAGTCACATATCCGTGTGCACAGAGGCAGATTTGCTCTCTTGTTTTTCCTCAGTACAGGCTCAGGGATTTGAGTGATCTGAACTGAACAGACTCAGGAAGAATTATTCAGTGACAGACACACAAAGGAAACAAGACAAAAAAGACAGGAGAGAGATTTGTTTTGGAAGAGTCTGGTGTTCACTCCTGGCTTTTGCTGACATTCAGAGGGATTAAGACGGAATGGAGGAAAAATGACTAACCCAGAGCCCTGCTCACCTCGGAAAGTGCTGTTCCTGTAGGTCTCTGCATAGTAGGGGGGTGGGGGGAGAGGAGGCAGGGCTGTGGGGGGGATCCCTGAGGAGTCAGCCAGGCCACTACAACGGCATACGTGTGCACTGAGGGTTGTCAGGAGGTTTGGATTCCTGCTCTGTCCTGCCACAAGCTTGGGCAAATCATTGACTCCTTCTGAACCCCCTCTTCTGGGACATAGGAGAGCTGAACCATATCAGTGATTTTTAAACTTATTACTATTGTTCTTATTACTACTGTTACTATTATTATTATTACCATTTGCAGCAGTAGCAGGTTTTCTTCAGAGGAAAGCAAAAGCCCAATCTGTAAAAGAGATCTCTTTATTGGACTGGCTTTGGTGGTTGGGGGAGTGATTACACTTGCATGCGGGCCCTTCCTTCCCCGGGGCCCTGGAGCAGCCCCCGCATGCACCGTGGAGCAGAGCCTGAAAGCAAAGGGCTGGTCTCTCAGGCTCTCTCAGTTCTTACCTTATTACTTTTGCTTCCGTGTAAATCTGTCCTCTGTGCCAGGTACCTCCTAACACATCACCAGGAGCCGGGGGGGGGGGGTAGAATCCAGATGGTTCATCTCATACTCTGATCCCCAGAGTCAAAGTGAACAGTGCTAGTCAGACGGCACCAAAAAGAAGAATTGCTGCCCTCCTACACACACACACACACACACACACACACACACACACACACACACAAACACACACACACACACTACAACTGAATGGTTTAAAGACTCATGGCTGAAAGGTAGAACTTAAAGAAGATTCTTGTTGCTAAACACCATTTGATTAAATCTATTTCTCTTAGTGAATACAAGGTAGAGCTATATGTAAATTGACATGAAAGTCCCTTTTTAAATAAGAGTGATAGCAAACAGGTACATTTCTGTTTCATCTCTCATCACTAGGAGTATCTGGACTGTTACTTGGTCCTGCCATTTTTGTTTGGATGAGAATATTGGTAGGCACCGGGCAGTGACATCTTCCCCTCTAGTCCTTTTGTTTTTGCTTCTTTTTCTGTATCTCGTGTGAAAAGAATGAGGTTCTAGATCATGATTTAATGCAACAAAGATTTTTCTAAGTAGTATTCAGTGGAGTAGTAATAGGTAGGCTTTCCCCAACTCCCATTGATTCCTTCAGCTCCCAATCTTTAAAATCACTTGAGTCCAGTAATTTGCAGATGCAAACTGTGAGCCTCTTTCTGAATGCCCATGTCTCTCTGTCAGTGTCATGTACCTGTAAGTGTTTATCACCCTAAACATGATTCTTACAAACTCGTAAGAGGTTTTACAAAATCACCACCAACCACACTTTATAATACATTTTTCCCCCTGAAATGTCATGAGCAACCTTGCCTTAAAATGATCGCAAATGCAAGAGGGAGGACGCGAAGTGTGAATTCCCTGTTGTTTTAGAATTTTGGCTGAGGCTCCAAAGCTGATAAGGAAGAGTGTTAATTGCACATTCTAAAAGGAGATGCCAAAGCATTTAGGCAAAATTTGCTAAGTGGTAATCCAAAACACAGTTTGGCCACCTTTAACTCCACACTCCACTTCTAGGGTATTTATTTTTAAAAAAGGGACTGCAGACGGGCACCTGGGTGGCTCAGTTGGTTAAGCAACTGCCTTCAGCTCAGGTCATGATCCTGGGGTCCCTGGATCGAGTCCCACATCGGGCTCCCTGCTCAGCGGAGAGTCTGCTTCTCCCTCTGACCCTCCCCCCTCTCATGCGTTCTCACTCTCTCTCTCTCTCTCTCAAATAAATAAATAAAATCTTTAAAAATAAAAAAAGGGACTGAGGGAAGGTTAGGAGTGAAGACTCTCTCTGGGGACAGTTGCCAGAAGGCAGTGTACCACCCTCTGGGGGTAAGGAAGGACGACTGGCTTTGTTCTACAACAAACTGTGTGAGGAGAGCTTCCAGGGAGCCACTCATGGGTGACGCGGGCACTTGCCAAGGCAGGGGAGGCTGACCACCACTCCTGGGGGATGTTTGTTCAGCGGCGGAAATCTGCTGGCTCCACAGCCTCCTGGTTCTGAAAGATACTCTCTTGGTAGCTGGAGGGTAGGGCCTTAAGGACTTGCACTGAACTCCTACCTGGGAAAGTCTGAGTGATGAATGCAGTCTGTAGATTCCCTCAAAGTAAGACAAACAGAGAGCGCTTACAGTGTAAACAGTACTCCTATCTTGGGTTGCTCTTGAGCCCCTTGGGCACATACAAAACAACTGGTCTTGAATCATGCTGATAAAGACCCTGCTTTGGAGGGCTTCCTTCCAGGTGTAGGAATCCCTGGCGGAAAAGAGACCAAAGACAGATGGCTGGTGGGGATGGAGGTGGGTGTGGGTGTTGTAAATGGCCAAGCAGAGCTTGCATTCTCGCCCCGGGTTGGGGCTGCAAGAAGGCACAAGGGGAGAGATTCACAAAGTCTGTATGAATCCATAAAAATGAATGACCCAGGACTCAGGATTTGGGCACCTCCCACCCTCTGGAGAGCACCAGTGCTAGATCACAACCTTGCCAGTCCCTCTTTGTCTTCCCAGCTCTCAATACAGCAGCCAGAAGGACCACAGAGAGGAAGTTGAGAAATGGGTGGAAGTGGAAAACAAAACTGATTATGCTCTACTCTGTTCTCTAGATTTCTAAGCCCGAATCAGACCCATGTTGGCAAAAAGTGAGAAGCTTAAGTTGGATGACGGGTGGAAGTTTTGATATTAGACTGGACTATACTTCTTAAAAACTTGTGGAAAACTTCAATCATACCAAGATAGAAGAGTATGGGGAACTACATACTCATCACCCAGGGCAAACGGCTATTATCTAGATATACCCTACCCGTACCCTTCTGCACGTGAAGTTCAAGCAAAACCACATTTGACTATTTTAATATCTAAATGCAAAGACTCCACTTTGGTATTTGGCCATTGACAGCTTTCAGGCCCCACACCTCCCTTCCCCCCATTTTCCCCCATTCAGATGCCAGTAAGAAAGCCTGGTGTGTTCCCTCCCTTGGCGCAAACCATGTAAATGTGTGACTATACAGATTGCATAGGGATCTTCTGGTCTTTTAGGTATTAATAAATAGACTTAATTTTAGTGTTTTGTGGTTGTCCTGGGAAGGGAGAAATCAATCCCACACTAGATATTGGTTTGGGTATTAAGACTGATGGTGACACAAGTGAACCCAGAGGATATGAAAAGGTTTATAACTCATATAATGAGACTTTCTGGGAACAGCATGGCAAGCTCCCAAGCTCTTCTGGAATGGTTGAGCCAAGTGAGGAACAAGTGGTTTTGGCATTTACTGTAGTTAGGAGGCGGGGCCTGGGTACGTTTCCTGGAGCTTGCAGAATACCCCTCCCCCTACACACCCCCAAGGCATCACCTCAGGATGTCCATGCTTCCTGTGCTCACACCCCTCCTGGCTGTGAGTCCTGAGGCAGTATATAAACAGAGATGAAAGTTGCTGCAGAGAGCCATTCCTTCCAGCAGAGCACTGTTGTGCCAGAATGCAGAGACCAGCATGGTGTGGCAGTTTTCCCAGTATCAGCTCTCCCTGGGAATGCTGAATGTACATTATAAATTATAGCTCTTTATAGGAATATTTTTATTCCCTATTTCCATTACTTGTTCCTCCCTACCAATTGATGCTAGAGGCCATGACCAACCCACAGATTTAATTCAGCAAATCATCTGGCAACAGTGTCAAAAATCTACCTCTGGCTTATGTAGCTGGACACACTCACTGTTTTTAATTCCAGAACTCTGAAATCAGCTCATCACCTGAGAAACTACTCAAGGTCCTCCTAAGTTTTGAATGGAATACCATAAAATCTCTGCAGAAAACTGTTTCCTCTCTCTAGACTGTTTTTCAGGAACAAAGCCCAATGTACCAAAAATATCATAGAACCTCAATCTTCAATCCCAAAAGAGTTTCCTTCTGGAATGTATCACTTCTCAACTACTAAGTGCCCATTTTGACAGGGTGAGAACTGTAGTATGGGAAGTCAGTTTACACAAGCCAGTGGTGCATGTCTCTTCCCAACTGTGTGCTTGGCTAGGTCACACTGGTATCAGCCATAGTGGGAGTATTTATACCACAGAAGCTGGTAAATGCTATAAATCCATAAACCCGGGCTTTTTGGGTCAGAGATCCAGTTGTTAAACATTTACTAGCATACTGCCAGTCAAGGTAGAACTGGGAGAAGGGGAAATTAATGAAACTTCAAAGATTTTACCAAAATGTGGCGAAAATGTGTAACTTTTAAAATGAAATGACTTGATTCTCATCTCTCTTTCCTTATCTCTCACTCGACTTATCTCCTTGCTTGTTCCATATATAAGAACAAAGCGATGCATTGCAATATAGCTTCATAATTCCAGGTTTGATGTATTATATGAGGCAGTATGGCATCTGATTTAAGAGCATGGGCTCTTGAAGTCTGAATTCTGGCTCTTCCAATTTTCTAACTCTCGGACCGTGGGAAATTTTCATTAAGCTTTACAGTATCAGTTACCTCATCAGGGAATATAAATAAGAAGAGCTCTTTTTTTATGGAGTTATAATGAGAAATAAATAAGATAATGCCTGGCATATAGTGGCGACCTATTAGGTATTTGTTAGGTAAATGTGGTATGAATGCTTGTAAAAGCATTTTGTCAATGCCTGTCATTAACCAAGCACTTAATAAATGTTAAGTAATATGAAATTAATTTCAATAGCCTAGAATTACCATCATAATCAATGCGTTCATTTTCTTAATCCTTTGCATATACACATGAGTCTCTCAAAATGTGACAAGTCAGGATCCATTTTTGAAAATTTGAGTAGTTCCTCTCAGATGAAACCAGAGACATTTATTTCCCCTCCGACAAAAGTCCATTCACTGCTCCGACAAGCTGGAGGAGAAGGGGAGACTAGATTAGGAATGGCAGACCGGAGCTGATGCATGACAGCTTGCAGATTCTGGGTGCGCTATAGCATATTCTCATATAATATTTATCAACCATCCTTCTGTGCCTACTGCTTCATGTATTTTGACAACACAACCTTCGAACATACTCACTGTAACATTAATTTTTATATTCAGATTTTAAAATTTATCTGAACAAGCCATTAACGACTTTAGCCCTTATGATTTTCAGTGATCTTAGAGATTAAAAAAAGATTTAACTAAATACAACCCATTGTATGTAATATGAGAATTAAAAAAACATGTTCCCATCTTTCTTTTAAATGGACTTTATTTTTTGAGCAGTTTTAGGTTTGTCGAACAATTGGGCAGGAAGTACAGAGAGTTCTCATGTGCCTCCTTACCCCTCCTCCTTCTCCCCGTCTCATCTGTTTAACAGCAACTTGCATTACCGTGGTACATTTGTTACAACTGAGGAGCCAATATTGATATATTATTATTAAGTAAAGTCTATAGTTTATATTAGAGTTCACTTTTTGTGTTGTACATCCTATGGGTTTTGACCAATGTATGATGCCGTGTGTCTACCATTACAGTATCATACGAAATTGTTTCACTGTCCTAAAAATGTCCTGTGCCCTACCTATTCACCCCTCCTTTCCTCCTTCCCTATGAACTCCTGTCAATCACTGATCTTTTTATTTTATTCTCTCCATAGTTTTGCCTTTTCCAGTACATCATATAGTTGGGATCATAGGGTATGGAGCTTTTTCAAACAAGCTTCTTTCACTTAGCAATATGCATTTAAGGTTCCTCTGTATTTTCTTGTGGCTCAATTGCCCACTTAAAAAAAATACTTAAATGATATTCCATTATATATACCAGTTCATTCATCCATTTACCTGTTGAAGGACATCTTAGTTGCTCTCATATTTTGGTAGCCGCTATCTTTAAAATGGAAATGCTAGATTAAATGGAATGTCCTAAATTTCATTCACTTACCTTATAGAGTATATTATTTGTTATTTCTTTTTTTTTTAAAGATTTTATTTATTTTTGACAGAGAGAGAGTGTGTACAAGCAGGGGAAGCAGCAGGCAGAGGGAGAGGGAGAAGCAGGCTCCTCGCTGAGCAGGGAGCCCGATGTGGGGCTTGATCCCAGGACCCTGGGATCATGACCCGAGCCGAAGGCAACGCTTAACCAACTGAGCCACCCAGGCGCCCCTATTATTTGTTATTTCTTAAATGAATATACAGGAGCGTGTGAATGGAATCATGGATGGTCAAGTAAGTTGAAATACATTTTTTTTAAAAGAATACAATCCAGCTTAAAATTGTGTCACTTTTAATTTAAGTATCTATATATTTCTTTGAGCATCTGTTTTACCTGGTATTGGGAGCAGATTTATGCCTCTCTGTAAAACTTATTGAAGAGATTAATGGTAGCAATAACTGTTACAGGAAATAGAGACAATAACTACTATTTGCTTTTGGCTAAAAAGAAGGAAAAATAGAAATAAATTGCAAATTTAATGAACTGGTAGTCAGCTGTCAGAAGAAGCTGTGTTTTCACGTAGCAATGAGTATACAGTAGCTTATAAATCATATTTAGGACAGAAAGAACTTTCATAAGGAAACATAGTCAGAATTAATGGGGGTCTATACAGAATTCTTCCCTGTTGATTCCCTACCATCTCTACTTCCTGTTTCTTCTCCATTCCCTGAAAATTGGTACAAATTCAAGTGTCAGCAAATGAATTGTATGAATAGTTAATAATCCATCCTGCAGGGAGATTTCATTTAGTTAGTCCAGGTCATCTTCTCAGAGTGTTCTTCCCTTCTTTTTAGCAGGCCTGTGGGAAACTATACCTCCCATAATAAGTATATGCTGGACATATGCTCAGGGTTTTCCTGGGGGGGACACTGCAATAGTATGAAACACGGTACCCACCCTCTAAAGTTTACAATCTACATAGGGAATAAAGATATGGACACATGCCACAATACTGAGCAATACTGTATTGTGTATACTTAAATGTTAGTTTTATACAGTTCACCAATTAATGAAACAATTCAGATGGGAGGGAAATCATCGAGACTCAAGGCCAGCTGAAATAGGATTGAATTGGTACTATCAGAAACAGGTAGTATTTGGATAGTCAGGGAAAATGGAGGACTTGGGAATTGGGGCAGACAAAGTACCTGTCAATGAGAAGACCAGCAAGATTGGCAGAAGGCATTAAGAACAAGCTCTTTGATCTAAATCTAATCCTTAGGGCAGGCGTAGACTAAAAAATAGCTCTATGTCTTCATGGGGTTCATAACTCATTTCCTCAGTAGCTGGTTTATCTCTCTTACTTTGCAATGGAACCCCAGAGTGTTGGTTTCTCCTATGACTTCTATGCACTTAATATAATCTCGTTATATTGGATTCGATTCATTTTTATTTCTCCTAAGTGCAGGTTATCAATAGACAAAGGACAAACTGGAAATCTGTTCTAGCCAATTTGCTATATCAAAATGCACCCATAACGCTCTGTTTACTACCCAGCTTGTAGAAAAACAAATAATCAGAAGTCTCCTTTCGCCTTTTATATCACAGAGTGGTGGTAAACATTATGATTGCTTCATTTTAATGTAGTTTCAATAAATGTAATACTAGAAAAAATGTCAAATCATGTGACTAGCAGCCACTACTGAAATATCCATAAAGGTGACAGTGTGTTCTGCCAAAACTAAATTCACAGTTGGTAGATATTAAAATGCTAAAATACACGAGTATATCCATACTGGGCTCTTAAAAGCACTTTTCCTTTTCATCATCAAATCTAGCACATGATTTTCACAAGACAAGAATGATTTGGGGTTTCCATTTGCAACATCACGGGGAATATTAAAATGGTGGTTATAGTGACCATCATAAAACTGAGAATACTGGTTTAAGTGAAAACCCAAAAGTAGTTGGCCTGGACAGAACAGGCAATAGCCAAAAAATTAAAAATAAAATAAAAATAAAGCAAACTTTCACAGATGAGTGAGTTTTTAAAGCAGATTTTAATACCAAAAACTCTGGGAAAACTTTATTTTACTTCATCATCACAGTTCACTTAACAGATGGTAATTAAGGAAAGAGTAGAAACCTAAAGGCCTGTTAAAGTAGCAACATTTAAGAAGTTTTAAGGCAGTCCAAAATTTTAGTGCTTGCCAAATTTATATTTTAATTAACCTCTGTTCAACATATTGTATCCCTTGGCTTCTTAGTCACATACTCACACTCATTTGTGTTCAGACTGACTCACTCAACTCATCTGTTCAAAATCCTTGACCAATCTCTCACAACACTTAAACAGAGGTCCCGAGTACAAATAGTTGTTCTCATTGTTTTTAGAAATCATTTGTGGGATATTTGGATCTCTTCTTCAGTCACCTCAGCAATGGTTACAAAAAGAGGAAGGAGAGACATGGGCCCGGTAACAGTAAAGATCTCCTGGTGTCCAGAAGCTAAATTTTTGTTCGGCCATCACTAGAATGTCCTACATATGTCCCTAAACTGTCATCCAATCCTCCTCACATCCCCCAAGCTCATGCCACAGATCCTTGCGTTCCTCCTATCACCATACTCACATACAGGTTTTTTTCAACTGTGTTGTTAATCCTGTAGTTCCACATTAGAGAAGCACTACTTTGGGTTGCTAATACCACTAGTGTAGTAACTTCTGCCTTTTATTTCATTTTTTTGATATCATGATACACTTTTCTGGCAGGGTGTATCTTGCCCTAGAAGCTGCCTGAGAGGCTTACTAAGCTACCATAATTCTCCAACCTTTCTAAGGGTCTCTGATCTTCTGTCATTCTCCTTCCTACGATGACGCCTCCACAAGCACATGGACTCCTTAGCCAGATGTCTCTGCCATCAAGGAGTTTCCAGAGTCTAATTGGACAAAAAGCAGTAAACCAGTACTTACCCTCTGACACTGTAAGCACTCATGGAAGTAAGAATGTGCTATGGGAGCAGAGGGGAAGAAGGCACTGACCACACCCAAGAGTGTCAGAAGAGGTTCATGAGGAGATTCGTCAAAGGGGAGAGGAGGCACATACTACTAAGCAGAAAGGAACGCATGGTCAGGGCTCAGCAGCCTGCCCAACATAGAAGATCCCAGAATCACAAGGGGTAGGGCTGGAATTACTACTGTACACAGGGAGTACTGGGTGATAACACAAGGAAGGAAGAAGAACACAGATTTTGAAGGTTCTTTCATGCTTAGCTATGGAATTTGCATTTTACACACTAGGCCACGGCATATCTTTGAAATAATTTAAGAAGAGAAGTAAGACCGACCTCTCATTTCAGAAATGGAACTCCAATAGCAGTGATAGAAACCTCAGGGCATACTTTAAGGATGTTTTGGTTTTAAGCAGCATGAACAAATGGGCCAAAATTAATAAAAAAGGATAAAGCATTATCTCATTTCTTTGAGGAAATTATTAACAACTAAGACTATGGACAGAACCAGGGGGGCTATTTAATACCAAGGAGTTATGGGCAGTCTACCTAAACTGGCACCATTAAAGTATGTCAGTTCCACCAACTCTTGGTCACTTTGTCCCTCTATTCAAAAACAGATATTTCAGATTTCTAGAGGAAAGAATCTGATTGGCCCAACTTGGATCATCATTCATATTCAGGAGATGGGGCTAACTAACCGAAGCATGGCCATTAAGAGACCCATCTACTGGAGCTGGTGACTCGCTATAAATTGAGTAGTCACCTACCAAAGAGAGTTAGACAGCAATTGTTCTATACTAAGATGGGGACGGTTGAGATTAAAAGGAAAATTATATAGCATATTCTCTATATATTTGTTTGTCAGAAACAACATAAATTTGGTAAATAATTGAATATGGGAAATGAAGTAAACTAGAATGGCTTTTCTGACGTGGAAGATGGGCTAATGGCATTACTAGTCATCAATATAGAAAACAAAGAAGGAAGAGATTTTAATGGAGAGATGATTGGTTCCATTCAGACCTTTTCAATTTGAGATGCCTGTGTGCCATGCCCACAAGGAGATAATCAATGGAGAGCTGAGATCTGATTGGGGAGCTCAAGGAAGACAAACCCTGGATACCCTTAGTGTGACTGCATCCCTGGAAGCCATGGATATGGATGCTATCACCCAGGGAGACCACGTTAAGTAAGAGAAGGAGTTGAACAACAATTCGTGACATAGAGAAGTCAAGTAAGAAAAAGAAGTGTTAATGTATTTATTTAGAAAATCATTGGTAACTTTTGTGAACAAAGGGATGACACAGTATAGTGGAGACACTATGGGACCGAATAACAAATTAGAGGTGAGAAAGTATAAATATTGAGTTTAGAACAGTATTGTTCTTTCAAGAAATTTGTCCAAGGCAAGAGATAGAATGGATTGTATTACATTGAGTTGTTTTTGTATGTAGTGACATAATACATTAAAAAATTTGGAAAATACAGAAAAGCATAGAAAGCATATATTAGAGACTTTAGTAACAGTTCAGAAGAAATGGACATGAGCATTTTACTAGTGAGGAAGAGATGCTTATAAAAAGCTGAGAAAGTAAATAATTGATGACAAATCTTTGGAGAAACCAGTAGTCATTGTGAGGGATTTGTTTTAGAAAGAAAGAAAACACTTCATTCTGTGAAATGGGAAGTAAACAAGAAGGAAGCTGAGAGACTTGTTAGTTTCTTCTCACTAGGAAGTAGAAGACAAGGCCATCTGCCAAGAAAGATGGGGTAGGGGACTTGAGTTAAAGTGAGGTACTGAACTGAAGATAGTGGTGGGAAGTGGGAATGTGATCGTTCCAAGAACAAGGAATTCAAAGCTGCATAAAAGGCTCAGCTGATGTTGGAAATCATACATTTAAACAAACTCCAATCTGAAAAGTTTATGAGATTCTTTTTCTTTAGCAGGTTTCCCAAGTCATCAGATAGGAGGAGAAAAGGTATGAATAATGGAGAAATGTGGCTTCACATATGTGAGATTAATAGAAAATATATATATTGGTCTCTGCCCCCTGGTTCCTTTAATTAAAGAGAGCAATCAAAGACCTACTGGTCACAGTTAATTAAAGAGCAGATTTAGTGAAAGTAAATGAGAGTGGAAGAGAGAAAAGAGAAAAAAGAAAGGTGTGGTTGTGGAGGGGAATATCAAAGCTATTGTTTTTTATTTAACAATTCAGAGAAAGAATATTGGTTAATAAGACAAAAGTAATTTGATTTAAAATGACTATGAAACTAAGCTTCATCTATGGAATGGATTGTTTCCTTTGGAAACTGAATTCTTCCAAGGTTATGGAAGGAATTGGAAGAAATATGATGACTGAGACAAATATTAAAATCCTGAAAGTATGTGTATCAGTGACATGAAGAATAGTTCATGATTACATTGTTTATGACCAAAGGGTGGTAGGGCTGCACACTATGAATCTAAAAACAAAAATTCCAAAGTGGCAATGGAGAATAGTATAAACATCTTCAAAATGCCTTTAATTACTTAGGAGTGGGACAAGAAGAATGCTATTAAATCAAAATACTCTATTAATAAATATAATATACTTTTGGGGTGCCTGGGTGGCTCAGTTGGTTGAGTGTCTGACTTTTGATTTTGGCTCAGATCATGATCTCAGGGTTGTGAGATCAAGCCCTGCGTCAGACTCTGAGCTCAGCATGGAGCCTGCTTGTCTCCCTCTCTCTTCTCCTCCCCAAGCCCCCTCCTCCCGATCATGTGCACACCTGCACTTTCTCTCAAATAAGTAAATAAATAAATAAAATCTTTAAAAAATACATAATATACTTTCGAATATGCTAGTTTTTATTACTCTGATGTTTCATTTTTTAAGGTATGTTTGACATGTGAAAAATAAAATAAGTAAATAAAATTCGTACTTAAATTTAAATATGAGACTAATGGGAGGCTTACTATCTTGTGAGGAAACAGACCTATTTGGTGCTAAAACAGGGAGTCCTCCATTTGTCAACAGAAAAGGCATCTGTTCATTTATTGTTAACATTTTATGTTAGCAGTAGAAACATACCCTCAAAACTGCAGAAGGATTGCCACTTAAGAATACTGTACATTTCCAAATGACCAAGGGTAAGAGGTTGTTAAAAAAAAAAAAAAAAGTCATGGAATGACTTCCAGAAACTATTCATAAGAGCAGGTGGCTTTTTATCTCCACCAAGTTAACCATTTCACTTGTTATAGTCCCTTTGAAGTCTTTAGGAGATGCAACAGGGGCTGTAGGAAAGAATAAAACACAAGGCTATTCAGAACCACAACTGAGTGCCCACAACTCAAAAAAAGAGAACTTCTCTGGAATATGTTTCCAGTCAGAGAACAATTAACTAATGATTATATTTAGGGATGGTTATGTTTCATAATAAAATGTTCAAAGTATTAGAGAACTACTTGATAAATTATCAAAATTTTGGGGGGTCACTCTTCAGGAACAAAATTTTAAAACACAAACTTACACCAAAGTGTTAACAGAGATTATTTCTAAGTGGTGGGATTACAGGAGCTCTTCTCTGTAGCTTCCAAAACCTCTATAATGAACGTCTGTAAATAGTTTCCAGAAGCCATTCCTTCACTTCTTTTGATTATTGACAACTTGGGATGCTAAATGTATGTTCCTTTTGTAATCCTAAAATAAATAATTAAAATAAAAGGCAAAATATACATGTAGAAAATTTTTTCTGGGTTGATAGGTAGAAAATTTGGAAAAATTCAGGAAAGCAAAAATTTTAATACTTGGATTTTTTTCTTCAAACTGAAAAAAGTAGGAATATATTAAAAAGAGTTCATGGTTAGGTCTTTAGTTCTCCCCTAACTCATTATTCAGGGCTCCACTCATCATTCCTTCTCTCTCCAGGACTGCCTCAATTTGCTCTCATCTCCTAGCTACCTGAAGTCCTACAGTTTGGACGTAACACTTATTGTAGCACTTAAGAATTTTGTGATTTTAAAGATAATGTGTTAAGAAAACCATACTTCCTTTTACAAATACACACAGAGATGTGCCTGCAGTAAAAAAAGCCCATTATCTTTAGAACCCTAACCAGTTTAAGACTCTCTGAGTTGAAAAGGGCCTTCAGTCTGGGTCTTCCAAAGGCCTACTACACCTTGCCCAGAGGAACCAACCATTGGCAGGGTTAACTCACTGAAGAATAGAGAAAAGGATCCTTTTTGAGAGAAGCCTGAAGACATGCCATTCTTTCTGCCCAGAGATTAGTGCCGTTAACACATTAAAAAATAGAAAATTCTGTGACTTTGACAGTTAGCACCAATCAGAACATTTCAAGAACTTTCTCAGAGAGTAGCCTATTTATAAGATGGAATTATTCTTTCTAGGGGTTATGCTGAAATTAGTTTCCCTCCCCTGGGCCACCAAAATAGGAATGCTGTATAGACATACTTTGAACAATTTGACGTAAGAATGAGTTGATAGTCTTTTCCTTCAAGAAGAAGAGTGCCTTGCTGTTGTGTGCATGTGTGTATATTTTGTAAAGGAAAACTGTGGATTTGTTTAACTTTCGTCTTTAAAATCACTTTCAAAAGTAGCAAGCCCTCATTGCTTGACAGGTGCTCAGCATTTGGTTTTGCTTACCCATGTAATGCACAGGAAGGAGAACTGAAAAACACTTTGAAAGTCTAGATTAATCTAGATTATAACTGAAGAACCCTTGATGGACAGCTTAAGAGAACAAAAGACGGTAGAAGGTACTCAGCCTAACATAAACTGAATTTGGAGACTGGACTGGGAGATTTAGAGAAGGGACATTCCCCAGCAGTTTGTATTCCTGGTGAGGTAATTGAAGAGAGAGGGGGAAAGAGGCTTTGAAGTTACTTTCTGTGTGATATGACTATAAACCCCCTTTCTGACACTGGGTTGAGCCACTGCAATAGAGATTTAAATTGCTTTTCAGTTATTCTGGGTTTCAGATTTGTGTTTCTTTGGCTGAAACAGTATGTTTAAACTTACTCAAAAAGGCTGCCTGGCTTTGTGCAGGTGATATGAAACCATCAACTGGGAAAGGTTTTCCCCTAATCTGAAATACTAAACACCAGAGAAAGTGTCATCCTACAGATAATGACTATGTCTACACTTCTGCTGATAAGCAATTTCCCAACCAGGAGTTTTCCCAAGTGTGGATTTTGGGGGCAGATACAATGGTGGAAATGTCCTAAGCAAATATAACAGATGACACAGAGGTAGAGACAACCTGCCAGAAGGAAAGAGAGCAGAGTGCTTCTGCCCAGCCTGATGGCAATTGAGTGTTACACTGAAGCTGAACAACAACATGTGAAGGAGAAGACTGATGGAAGGAAAACAGAGGGAGATGCAGGCTTTCTGGGAAGCAAACAGTTTCTGTTTTGGTACAGTGTGTTCCACTTTTTTGTGTGTGTGTGTGAGTTCCACTTTTTAATTGTATTTAATTAATCTTGATTCTCCCCTGCTGTCCTGTTGGCATCTTTTAATACTAACAGTTAATTTCCACCATTCATTTGGCTTTGTCCTTGTAGAAAGCAGTTAGCCATTTTCTCTCATCTTTACTACTGAAATACTCAAATCACAGTTGACCCTGTCAAATGCCCATCTTCCATGGCCTTGAGTAGGCAGTTCAGTAACTCCCCAGGAAGTGACATTTATATTCTACATCCCTAACCCTTAGCTTACCTCTCTTCTTGACCATTTCCCCCACCACACAAAAGAAATCTGTGAATTTTTCACGTAATTATGACGTCCTGGGTCCAAATGAAGAGTGGATTCATGCATTTCTCTACATCCAAATAAGTTATATAGAAATGCTTTTCTGAACTTCACCAACAGGGTTACACTTCTGCTTTTTTCATAATACATAATGTTCTGGTAAGAGTCCTATTGGAATTAAAGTCATTACTAGCAAGGAGAACATTAAGATGAAAGACCCTTCTTCAAGGACCTCAGCAAAGTGAAAATAAAAGAAATATTTCTAAAGAAGGAAGAAAATCAAATGAAAGTCATTCCAAAAGAGCACCATATGGCCCACAAGATGTGTGGGTATAGAAGGCTCGTGTGCTGAGGGAAACACACAGATTCTGGAAATCAAAAATGAAAACCCCCCACAAAGTAGGTCATCCCTCATAACCAGATTCCAAGACCAAATTTCTGTCGCATTAACATCTCATACTTCTAATTTAGTTTACCTCTGTTGACAGAAGTGTGTCTTTTAAAAGTGAATTCAATCCTCATCTCAGCATGGTTCATATTTATGGTATAGCTAAATGGCTGCATCTCAAGGGTGATGTTGTAGAGCATATGTTAATCAATTATAACATCATTTTCTGATTTGAACAAAAAAAGAGATGTACATCTGAACTCACTTTGAAAGCCTTTATATGCAAAATTACTATCCTTTACAAAAGCTAGCCAGCATTGTCATAAAAGTTGAATGAAGATTCAGAAGTAGGAAAGAACTTTTCTGGCTTCCTTCAGGACAGAGCTGCTCAAATTTGGTACTATTAGCATTTTAGGCTAGAAAATTCTCTTTTCTTAAAAATAGAATTTATTTTTTAGAGTAGTTTTAGGTTCACAGCAAAACTGAGCAGAAAGTACAGACAGTTCCCATATTACCCCTTGCCTACCGTAATTTTCTTTTTTATAGGAAGCTGTTGTGTGCGTAAAATGTTTAGCTAGCATCCCTGGCCTGTAAACTCTAGATGCCAGTAGCACTCCCCAGTTGTGACAAACAAAAATGTCACTAGACGTTGCCAAATGTCTCCTGGTGGGCAAATTCATCCTTGGTTAAAAACTACTGTTTCAGAGTTCGGCCTTACCCCTACAGGAAAAACAGAAACCAGATTCTGTCAAGTTTCTTGAGAAGCATCATTTTTGAACCCTGTTTAACTGAAACAGAAGAACTTGGCTAGACATTTTATAAGTATTTAATCTCTTCAGACAAAACCACTACAAACTCATCACAAATATTTTAGAAAGGTAAGACAGTTGGGGTAAAGGAGAAGGGACTGGGAGGAGGAAGCCAGAGTTATTCCTTAAGAAAGCCCTTGCACAAGGAGGTAATCTAGGGTCTTTCTCCAGCCGTACATGTGCAGATGTTCAATACACTTGAAAGAATTATGAAAGAATTGATCAGATTCAGGGCTTCGATTCACGGGAACAGAGCTTACAAGAGATTATTAAATAGAATAACCACAACTACTTGTTAATTTGCAATGAGAAACATCACTGTGAAGAGAACTGAAATACACACTGGCTTTACTACATAGTGTCCTCAAGTAGGTTAGCTATATGGAAACTGAATTGTTGGAGGGTGCTCAGTAAGCATGGAATCAAAACAGGGGAAGTATACTTGTGATCGGACAGTTTAAAGGGCACCTGAGTTTGCTTAGTCTGAAATGCCCGTCTGCATTTTGGGACCCTTCCCTCTGCCCCAGGGGCAGCTCTGGGGGGAGTCATGTCTGAATTAGTGCTCCCACAGGTTAATGGGCCAAAGAAACATCAGAAAAACTTTTTGAAATTCAGATTCATGGGCTCTTCTCCCAGAGATTCTTATTTAGTAGTACTGAGATGGGGTCTGGTCACCAGCATTTTTTTTTTTTTTGAGAGCACACACATGTGTGCATGTGAGCTGGGGGGTTGAGGGGGAATTTGGCAGGGAGAAGGGAGAGGCAGAGGGAGAGAGAGAGAGAGAGAGAACCTTAAGCAGGCTCCATGCCCAGCACAGAGTCTGACATGGGCCTCGATCTCAGGACCCTGAGATCACTACCTGAAGTGAAATCAAGAGTCAGACGCTTAACCGACCGAGCCACCCAGGCGTCCCTGGTCACCAGCATTTTTAACAAGTGTCCCAGGTGCTTATGGAACACTGGACTGTGGTTGCCTTTGTATCTGCCTTTTCGCCTCTGCTTCCATAGGGTTCTGACACTTGCTGCCCGGGTTAACAGGCTTCCTCTTGGCCTGGTAACACCTTCAGAGGTTGCAGTAAAGCCTGTCAGCCTAGAAAACTGTATTCATCTCTGTAGGTGACGCTGAACATATGGGTGTTGATTGCCATTCAGTCAAAGTGTCAACATATCAATCTCCCTTATTTCCTTACTGGGATGGAGAGCAGAAAGTAGAGATACCAGTTTCAATCCTATATGACATCTACAAGTACGAAAAACAATGTTTTCCATAAAATATTGTCAAAGGTAATTAACTCGAGAAAAAGACATTCCTCTCTTTTAAGCAGACTGAGACATTCTGGTCTTGGTTTTAGGTTATTGATATTAGTGATATTATTAAACAGGAGAGCAGAATCTTACATACTTTTCTCCCAGTCACCCAATTACTAAATGTGATGTTCTGTTCTTCACATTAAAGACCCATCTGTCTATTCATTCTAGAAACATCTATTGGTTATTATGAGGCAGCTGTAATTTTTAGTTTTTGAGACATAAAATCTCTGGTCTTAGGTGCGGAATTGTAAGGCTGGGACTGAGGTGGGAGCCAAGAAACAAGCAAAGGGTCTCTGGGTTCGAAGATAAAGACACAAACTCTAATAGAGCAGGATGTGGTGTGGAGGGAGAGGGGCACCAGGCAAGGCTTCTCAGAGCAAGTTACACCTGAACTGAATAGAGAGGGTAAAGAGGAGCTCACCAAGCTGAGCAAGGAAAGGATGGCATGCTAAGGAGGAAAATGGGAAGTACAGAGACAGAGTGGTGCGAGAGAGTCTGGAGCATCCTGAGATCTCTGCCACTGGTTTGGCTGGAATATGGGGTACATAAGGGATGTGGGATGTAATGGCAAGTAACCAGGAGCCACACCATGAAAGATGTTATACAAAATGCTGAGGAATTTTGATTCTGTAGATCAATGTGAAGATGGGTCCTCAGATGCTTAGAAGCAAGGGGAATGACATGAGATACTGTATGACTAAGAGATTTCCCTGTAGCAAGAAAGAAGTTTTCTAGAGTGAGAGACTTGAGCAGAGGCTAAAAGTTTGGCATGGGAAGCATAAGTAAGGAGAAGGCACAGGACTGTCAAGCAGTACTGAACATCTTGCTGCAGTTTTAAAAACTTTAATGCTTTGAACCAGCCATTTGTTTGGGGAATTTTTTCTGGCAGTGCTCAGAAGTCCAGTTACATAGCAGAGAAAGATGATGGTTGAATTAATTCACAGTTGTCGTGTGTAATTTTTCTAGACCGGGGAGTGAGAATTTTTAGGTTTAAACAAGAGATGTGATAGAAGGTGATGGACAGGGAGGAAGGGGGAGGGTCAAATATATAAGGGCTTAATGAATTTGAGGAGCATGTTTGTAGTGGTAATGAAGAAGTTAAAAAAAATAGGGAGCTAGGTTGTGATAAAGAGTAGAATAGTGAAGAATAACATTTAAGAAACAGAACAATTCTAGGTGAGGAATCAGTACTGTGTATGACCCATGTAGGAAATCTGTGTCATAGATACCTTTTCCATTATCCTCCTCATCCACTACTCACCCCCTTCTGTCTCTTCTTTAATTGAAATATTGTTGACACATAACGTTACACATGGTAATTAGTTCAGATACACAACACAGTGATGCCACAACTCTGTAAGTTATGCTGTGCTCACCACAACGGTAGCTACTGTGTGTCCCCATAGAACACTATTACACCATTGACTACATTCCCTAGGCTGTACCTTTCATGCCTGTGACTTATTCATTCCGTAACTGGAAGCCTGTACCTCCCACTTCCCTGCACCCATTTTGCTGATCCTCCTACCCTCTTCCCTCTGGCAACCACTAGCTTGTTCTCTGCATTTATGGGTATGTTTCCGTTTTTTTTTGTTTGTTTGTTCATTTTGTTTTTCAGCTTCTACATATAAGTGAAATCAGATGGTATTTGTCTTTCTCTGACTTATTTCACTTAGCATAACATCTTCTAGGTCCATTCATGTTGTTGCAGATGACAAAATCTCATTCTTTTTTTATAATAGTGGTATATATACATATACCACTTCTCCTTTCTCTGTTCACCTACTGATGGACCCTTAGGTTGCTTCCATGTCATGGCTACTGTAAATAATGATGCACAAACACAGGGCTGCATATACATCTTTACAAATTAGTGTTTTTGTTTTCTTTAAGTACCCAGTATTGGAATTACTGGATCGTATAGTATTTGCATTTTTAATTTTTTGAGGAGCCTCCATACTGTTTTCCACAGTGGCTACATCAATTCACATTCCCACCAATAGTGCTAAAAGGTTCTTTTTTCTCCATATCCTCACC
Organism: Callorhinus ursinus; assembly: GCF_003265705.2. Lineage (NCBI taxonomy): Eukaryota > Metazoa > Chordata > Mammalia > Carnivora > Otariidae > Callorhinus > Callorhinus ursinus. The sequence goes on from NW_027397084.1 coordinate 25,691,622, forward strand.
AATGCTTGTTATTTCTTATCTGTGTGTGTGTGGGGGGGGGTTTGTTTGCTTGTTTGTTTGTTTGTTTTTTAAGATTTAAGAGAGAGAGAGAGAGAGTGAGCACAAGCAGGGGGAGAAGTGGTCAGAGTGAGAGGGAGAAGCAGGCTCCCCACTGAGCAGGGAGCCTGATGCAGGGCTTGATCCCAGGACCCTGAGATCATGACCTGAGGTGAATGCAGACGCTTAACCAACTGAGCCACCCAAGCGCCCCTCTTGTGATTTTGATACTCCTCATTCTGACTGGTGAAAGGTTTTATCTCATTGTGATTTTGATTTGTATCTCCTGATGATTAGTGATGTTGAGCATCTTTCCATGTATCTATTGGCCATCTGTATGTCTTCTTTGGAAAAATGTCTATTCGGGTCCTCTGCCCATTTTTTAATTGGATTATTTGTTTTTTTGATGTTGAGTTGTATAAGTTATTTATATATTGGGGATATTAACCCCTTATTAGATATGTCATTTGCAAACATCTCCCATTCTCTTGGTTGCCTTTTCATTTTGTTGATGGTTGCCTTTGCTATGCAAAAGCATTTTATTTTGGTGTAGTCCCAATGTCTACATTTGCTTTTGTTTCCCTTGCCTGAACAGACATATCTAGAAAAATCTTGCCAAGGCTGATATCAAAGTGACTACTGCTTATGTTTTCTTCTAGGATTTTTATGGTTTCAGGTCTCACATTCAGGTCTTTAATTCATTTTGAGTCTATTTTCATGTATGGTATAAGAAATTGGTCCAGTTTCATTCTTTTGCATGTAGGTGTTAGGTTTTCCCAGCCCCACTTATTGAAGAGACTCTTGCTGCCATTGTATATTCTTGTCTCCTTTGTTGTAGATTAATTAGCCATATAAGCATGGGTTTATTTCTGAGTTCTCTACTTTTTCTATTGATACGTTTATGTTTGTGCTACTACCATACTGTTTTGATTATTATAGCTTTGTAGTTTATCTTGAAACCTGGGATTGAACTATCTCCAGCTTTGTTCATCTTTCTCAAGACTGCTTTGGCTATTCAGGATCTTTCGTGGTTCCATAAAAATTTTAGTATTACTTGCTCTAGTCCTGTGAAAAATGCTGTTGGTATTTTGACAGAGAGGGCACTGAATCTGTAGATTGCTTTGGGTAGTTTGGACATTTTAACAATATTAATGCTTCCAATCCATGAGCATGGAATATCTTTTCTATTTGTTTGTGCGACCTTCAATTTCTTTCAACAATGTTTTATAATTTTTGGAGTATAGGTCTTTCATGTCCTTGGTTAAGTTTAATCCTAGGTATTTCATTTTTTTTGGTATAATTATAAATGAAATTATTTTCTTAATTTCTCTTTATGCTATTTTGTTATTAGACTTGCCCCCTTCTCTTACCCCTGAAACCACAGTGGATAGGATGGAGGACCCTGTGTTCACATTGACTATATTGTGTGGCACTCCTGACTAATTGGACTCATTAGTTTTTCACTCCTGGGGATCTAAAATCAGAATATTGCTCACTCTCTTTTGCTTGAACTCTGGTGCTATGGTGCATCATCATCTTGCCAGTGCCTAAATCAGCAGAGAATACTGACTGAGAGAGAGAGAAACAGAGAGAAAGAGAGAGAGAGAAAATGCAGAAAGAAACAGAAATGAGAATCCTCATACTCATGAGAGAGAAAAATCTATTTTTCCCAATGGCTTTCCAGTTCTCAGTCTCTTTCCTTGGATGTTCTTGGTACAGTTGGTTTTCCTGAGCGGCTCCTGTATGACATCACTCCTTAGGGGAAAAAAAAAGCTCACCCACACTCAAATTAAACAGTTCAAATCTAAACATTATTCACTTATCAGATTGGCCAAAATGTTACTGTTCAGTAATAGCTTTGGTTAGGAGATAGAGAAAAAGTAAAAGAAAAGGTAGAGAAAATATAAGAGAAAAATACTCTCATATTCATTTGGAAAGGAATATGAATGGGAACCATCTTTTTGGGAAGAACAATTTGGCAAAAGCTTGTAAATATTTCATATATGCATTCCTTTTGACTCAGAGATTCCCTCTTACATATTTTTAATAGTACACAAAATTTCTGTATGTATAATTCTATCCATTGTGATATTATTTGTATTAGGAAAAAAACAAAAATTAGAAATGTGGTACATGTCCACAAATGAATTACTAATTTAGTTATATTATGATACATTTATACCATGTAATACTTTTACTATACAGCCTTCAAATGGAATGGGATAGATCTATATTTGCTGATATACAAGTATTTCTAAGAAATATTGAATAAAAAGGCAAGGTACCAGAGAGTGTGCATACTCTAATTCCATTTGTGTATATTTTTAAACTCTATACTTATATGTGCACATATGCTCATAATGTTTTCTGATTGGATGCACAAGAAGGTGATTAATTTGAGGAGAAGGATTTGAGTGGGCTCAAAGAGAAAGGAAGCTTTTTTCCTTTTCATTCTATATCTCCTTTCTGCACTGTGAGTTTTTATTTGTTTGTTCTGTTTTGTTTGTTTGTTTTCAGTATGTCCATATGTTACTTTGGTTTAAAGAATAAAATAAACTTGCTTTCAGGAACAAATCTCATACGGATCATTTACACCAGGCTTATTCAAAGTACTGGTCTATGACAAACTCAGGTGCTTATGTGAGAATGTAAATCAACACTGCTTCTTCAGCAAAACAGTCTACCTGGAATAAAATAATGTCAGCTGAACTGAACAGTGTGCTTAGTGATGCAGTTGACTTACATTCCAAGGCAAACTTCTCATCTGTCACTGGTTGGCAACAGTTCGTATGTGGTTTTCAGACCACACATTGAATAACATGGATTCATATTTTAATATGACTTTAGGAGAAATTCTCACCTCTCCCAAGCATACTTATATGTCCCAACCATATGGTTAAGGTATTTTGGGGGGGCAAAATTCCTCCTTTAATGCCCCTGGTCCACACAGGCACTCAGGGACCCAGGCCGACAGAGGCTCTGTCATCTTTCACATGTGGATTTAATCATAGCACTGTGTGTCAGCATGGCAAGAACGGGGATACAGTTCCCCCCAGACGCAAAGGCACCCGGGACACACAGTCCCACAGTGGACGTCTCTTTTCTAACAACAATGTGACACTATGGAAAGAGAGAGTGGATCTTTTGTCTATCTCTGTCACAGCAATCTATATTATCTTTTCCAGCACTAAAATACAAATCAAATAGAAATCAAATATGCTTTTTACCAAATATACATTGGTATAATAGGGAGGTAAATTCTGATCATTAACTTTGAATATATCTTTTCATATATGTAAATGAAATGCTTTCCTTAGCAAACTATGAATGGCAATCAATATTAAAACACCTTCTGAAGTATATTCAGCTTGAGAAGAGAGGGTAACCTGCTAAACTAGCTGGTGATTTAATATGCTACAGTAACCTAACCTACTTGTGGTAGACATATTTTTTTGGTTGCCTCCCCAGACTCTGCAAATAGCTCACCTACCCAAGGGGATGAATCCTGGAAATGATGCTGAAATTCCATAACCCAAACTTTTGCCAATTGCCTGGGGTGAACCTGAACAACCTGGGCCAATCAGGAATACAAAAACGAGTTAGTGTCTGCCAGGCTCTTAAGCAGGAAATGATGTAGGGGTGGGCTGGGGGAGCTATGCTGGCCCCAGAGAAGAAAGGTATCACAGAGAGAAGTGGAGATGGAAACATGTGGCCCCCAAAAGTGAGAGTCACTGAGGAAGTAATGGCTGCATTCTGATGGCTTTTCTGTTCTTGGTTTCAATCCCTCTGAGGTTTCCTTGTACTCCATCTATCTTTATGATTAACTGCCCCTTTGTTTTTATTTCAAAGTTAACTTTGACTAGGTTCCTGTTATTTGAAAACAGCCTTAGGACAACTGTTTATCAGTCATTCCTTCCAAATGTCTTGCTTCTATATATTAGGGCGTGAAGGGAAATCTTCCTTAGGTCCACAGAACTCAGATGTCTACAGCTTTTTAAAGTAGATCTGACCTAGGGCCTGTGTACTGTTGTATATTGGCTTGATATAATTTCAAATTCACTTGTTTATGGAAAAAATGAAATTGCTTTTTAAGAGTGAAGTTGTTTTGAGATGAGTGAAGTAAGCTGTGACAGGATGTCATCATCTCATCTGTTGTCACGGGTAAGAACTCAGTAGCCCAGCTGCTAAGGGGCCCCGCTGGGGCTTATCAATAAAAACGCATGAAGAAGCATCTATGGCAAGGGCACATTCAGACTATAAATACCGAGAGTTTGTGAGGACTGAGAGTATTCAGTCTGGGCAAGGCGACTCTTTGCTGATTTAAATAGCTTTCTGAAGACCTTGGGGCAATTAGCTCCTGCCACAGTGAGGCAGTGGTGGAAATCATGCAGTGGCCCCACAAAGGAAATCCTTATGTCTGTCAACACCCACGCCATCATTCCCTAGCATTGTGCTGTAGCAACAGGAGATTGTTACTTTTGCACTGGCAGCTGGACATCAGCTCTCAATTGGCTAAGCCATCTTTCCCAAGCACCAATACTTATAAAGGTACACTTCAACTAAACTTGTACTTTCCTCCCTTCATGTCCCTTTGCTTGGAACAAGAATGTGATTAATCTATCACTGGTTTAGAATATGTTCTTTCTTTATAGGCTTATTAAGAGACATTATCCTGGGGCACCGGAGTGGCTCAGTCGGTTAAGTGTCTGCCTTCAGCTCAGGTCATGATCCCAGGGTCCTGGGATCCAGCCGTGCGTTGGGATGGAGGCTTGCATTGGGCTCCCTGCTCAGCAGAAGAGACTGCTTCTCCCTCTCCCTCTGCGTGCCGCTCCCCTTGCTTGTGCTCTCTCTGTTTCTCTGTCAAATGAATAAAATATTAAAAATCTTAAAAAAAAGAGACACTATCCTGTACAATAGTGGCTTGTGAAATTATTATAATTCCCGCAGTGAACCAGTGTCAAATAAATTACTGGCAAAGATGAACTCAGTCTCAAACCCTCTTACACTTTTGGTAGGAATGCAAGGTGGTTCAGCCACTCTGGAAAACAGTATGGCTGTTAGGTTCCTCAAAAAGCTGAGCTTCCACCCAGCAATTGCACTATTGGGCATTTACCCCAAAGATACAAATATAGTGATCCAAAGGGACACGTGCATCCCAGTGTTTATAGCAGCAATGTCCACAATAGCCAAACTATGGAAAGAGCCCAGAAGTCCATCGACAGATGAACAGATAAAGAAGATGTGGTATATATATATATATATATATATATATATATATATATATATAATGGAATATTATGCAGCCAACAAAAAAATGAAATCCTGCCATTTGCAACGATGTGGATAGAACTAGAGGGTATTATGCTAAGCAAAATAAGTCAATCAGAGAAAGACAATTATCATATGATCTCACTCAGATGTGGAATTTAAGAAACAAAACAGAGGATCATAGGGGAAGAGAGGAAAAAATAAAATAAGACAAAATCAGAGAGGGAGACAAACCATGAGAGACTCTTGACTGGGAAACAAACTGAGGGTTGCTAGAGGGGTGGTGGGTGTGGGGGATGGGGTAACTGGGTGATGGGCATTAAGGAGGGCATGTGATGTAATGAGCGCCAGACATTATATAAGACTGATGAATCACTGATGTCTACCTCTGAAACCAATAATACATTATATGTTTATTAATTGAATTTAAATGAAAAAAAGATGAAAGTCTCTGAGCATTAATTTGCCTCCCCAAACAAAACAGCCACTAAATCTTTTTTTTGAGCAATAAATACAGATTACAGATGGGTCCCCTCCCATGTTTTGCTCATGCAGACACCTCTTGCAAGAATAGGTTCGAGGCAAAACAACTGCTAATTTATTTTTAAGAATAGATTATTTACTTTATCATATTTACATCTCATATAGCACTAGCAGCCTCACCTTGTGCTTTGCACCTGACCTTATGCAAGATATACTGGACTTTAAAATGCATGAGCTTGTCTAATGTGCACTAGATTTTTTCTTTTTTTTATCTTGTGGCTCTTCACCAATTGTGGATTCATAATAAAAAGTCCTTAAAGCTTTTGCTTGAGTGATAGCCAAACCCAAAATGCTGATTTAAATCCTGAAACCATAACACCAGACATCTTTCCTTCTTGGGCCCACATTTACAAAAGAACACAATTGTGTGAACAGCAATAATTCAATTCAGTCATTGTCAAGGGTCAATTTTTTTATACAATTTTAAAGTACTGAGAATATTTTTCTTTATCTACTTGTTTATCCAGATGAGTACTGTCTAAGTGGTTTCACAGGAAATACATTTATACTTATTCCAAAGATGCATCCAAGATCATAAGCAACATCAGTCTCATGACTTTGTAGTTTGTCTATACTACAGTAAAAAATATTTCCTCCATACTTCACTCAGCTGAGCACCTTATTCCTTCCCTGCTCTGAATTTCCAGCAGGCCTTCCTGTTGGTCTGAGGGAACTTGAGAAGGAAGCTATGAGCTGTGGGGACAGGCTGAAGTCAGGTCCTCAGCTAAGTCTGAGGAAAGAACCCATGAGGAGGTTTGCTTAGCCTTTCTGCTGATTCCTAGCCTGAGATTAAGGTGTGAATGTGTGAATTTGGGAAAAGATTTATCAAAAAAAGGAGTTTTTAATCAGCATTATTTTAAAAATGTGCTCAGTTCATACTAATCCCTCCCAGACTTTCCCATTTATCTATCATTCATGAAAACCATAGTGTTTAATGTCTTTTCCCAAGAGAATTTGAGTTTTTGTTAAAAAATAGAGGAAATCAGAGGCTTCTGGGTAAGGCAAGACCCAGAGAAACTGGTCTACGTTAGCCACTAGCTCACTGATTTTCATGGTGTAACAAGATCATTGTTTTTCAGTGTTCTTTTTCTTTTTCTTCAATAGCAGGAAATACTTATCAACCACAGAGGAAGAGATTTTTTTTCTCTTTATATAAATCCATAAAATGTAGCCTGTTTCTATGGTTCCCATCTCATTCCCATCTCTTGCTTCTCCCTCTGTTTCTTCTCTTTCCTCTACCTACTCTTACTTAAACCAATTATTGCAATTTTCTCTTCCTTTTCAGTCTTTTGTGATGCCCCCCCCTTACACCTGCAGACTGACAGCCCCATAGAGATAGTATGTTCAAATCAAATTTGTTTATTCTAACAAAAACTTGAATTGGAGACTGTCGTTTGCTCTCAATCTCATCATAAGTGACATTGATTCTGGATTTCTAACTCTCTCATCCTACAAAAGGTGATCTTCCCGGATCTCTAGTCCTTTATATTTTATTGCTCTGTGCAATGGCCTGTTTTATTTAGACTTACAGCAAATCTCTTAATGACCACTTAAATGTGGTTATATGCTTAATCATTGTTTTCTTATATACATATTTTTAAAAAAAATCCTAACTTTTTTTTTTTCATATCTTTCCCTTGAGCCAAAGTCCTAGGAGGTCACCACGGTCCCTTCAGAAGCTCCAAAGCGCCACACCCACCACTCTGGAGTCGCTCTGGTGGAGATGGTCCGAGCCACGTGGTTGGGGCCCAGGGGAGCCGCTTCCGGTCGGTTCGCCCTTTATCCTCGCCCGCCGGCAGCTTCCGGTATCTGCCAGACCTCTCCCAGGTGCCCTGTAAGAGGCCGGTCCCGATCCCCCCTTTCTGTGCCCACCGGGGATGCATGCCCTGGCGGGGACTCACCGCACACCATGGTGTGGTCCTTCACTGCGGTTGGCTCGCTGTCGCTTTCCAACGCCGGGAAGCAGGGCGCGTGGAGTAGCCGGGCAAACTTTCCCTCGTGTGTCAGCGGTCGGGTTGTGCCATCGGCCTGGGGGGTTTCCTGGCGTCAGGCTGTGCCAAGCACAGCCAAGCAAGTACACGGGGTCAGCAGCAACGTCAGCCACTCGATCCATGGCGAAACACAGACGGAGGTCTAACGCGTGCCTGAATCCGCGGTTCACGTGAAAGCTGCCCTGGCGCGCTGAAGGTAAGCAGCCACAAGCAGCTGCTGCTTCAAGAACCCCAAGGAAGTTTCTCCGTTTGCAAAGGATGTCCATTCATCCTATTTTTGATTGTGAAGTCTTAGAGGATGTGGGGGCGTGTATCAAGAGAGATGTGGGATCGAAGTTCACTCTCCCAGCATCGTGCCAAACAGGAAATTCCTTTTCACGATCCTGTTACTCTTCTTACCCCCTAATAACTCATGCTATTTTGTTTTTTTTGTGTTGTTTTAATTTCTCTGAGTCTCAGTTTCTTCATCTGGGAAATCGAGGATATTTGATTTACATAATTCATAGTGCCTCTTCTAACTCCAAAAATCTTGTCACCTTGTTAATAAATCAGCAATTTTCCCTCCTTACAAACATCTTTAGAATTGCCTTATGGAAAACTAATCAAGAATATGTGCTAGTATTGTGATTATCAATTAATTTCTCTAAGCACCAGTTTTCACATAGGTAGAATTAGATGTTTTTTAGACCCCTTTAAGATCCATGTGATAGATTCTTGCTGTCTTTTCTATTTAGGATTTTTTTTTTCCACTACAGATAAATTCGTATGTTTTCTGTTGTCAGAAACCAAAAACTCCAGAACCTTAGTGCATTTCCTGGCTATAAGAAAACTTAGAGCCAAAAACATTGTCCAAATGTTGTAGTATGCCAAACACTGTGGCTGAGGAAGGCATCTATTTCATTTCAAATGGATTTTGTTCTCTATTATCCTCAAATGCCTTACTTGGAGAATTTCAATTTGTAGGTGTGAGCAGAATGCAAGACTTAAATTCAATTCACAGTACAATCTCCAGTTCCATGCTGATGCATTTTCAAGTTCTTGGTTACAAATTAATCCACTCACCTCCCAATCATTTGGCAGAAGCCATGAGTAAAAATTTGTTCTCTGTAGGCACCTCTGTCCAAAGATTAAGGAACTGTTTTGAGGGATTGGAGTGGGAAAAGATGGTCCCATAGAGGCATCCATGGGGGCCCAAGTGGACAAGCTGTCCAGAGATCACCCACTCAGCCGTTCTGTAATGGAACTGCTCTGCATAGGTAGATTCTGTAGATTCCCTAAGCCTACATTATTTCCAATCTTTTATTCCCCAGTGGACATCGCCAGTGCAGCCCAAGTTCATCTGTTCTTATGCTGATGACTGCAGCCCCTTAGTTCTTTTCTATCTCAAGGTCCGGGATTATGATATTTTCTCATCAAGTCAAAGCAGTCATGTACAAGATTAATGGTGTGCTAATGATGTGCAGTGCACAGCCTGTACAACTGTAAATAGCTGCCTTATAGAATGTTTCTTATAATCTGGCTCAGGAGAACTGTTGGTTATCACTTGTAGCTTTGATCAATTCAGCACTATTCAGACTCTAATAAATATTCAGAAATACGTTTCTAAGTAAGGAAACATGTCTTTCAGAAATCACACAATAGGGGCGCCTGGTTGGCCCAGGTGGTTAAGTGTCTGACTCTTGGTTTCTGCTCAGGTCGTGATCTCAGGGTGGTGTCTCAGGGTTGTGAGATGGAGCCCATGTCAGTCTCCATGCTCAGTATGGAGTCTGCTTAAGATTCTCTCTCCCGGGGCACCTGGGTGGCTCAGTCATTAAACATCTGCCTTCGGCTCAGGTCATGATCCCAGGGTGTTGGGATCGAGCCCTGCATCGGGCTCCCTACTCCGCGGGAAGCCTGCTTCTCCCTCTCCCACTTCCCCTGCTTGTGTTCCCTTTCTCACTGTGTCTCTCTCTGTCAAATAAATAAATAAAATCTTAAATTAAAAAAAAAAAGATTCTCTTTCCCTCTGCTCCTCCCTGCACCCCCCACCTTGCATGCCTGCTCTTGCTCTCTCTCTCAAAAAACAAAGAAAGAAAGAAGGAAAGAAAGAGAAAAAGAAAAATCACACAACAGATAATATTCACTGAAAATAGTTACAGCTTCTTTTTGAACTATCGCTTTTTTGTATCCAGTATGAACTCAGCAGCTAAGGCGACAGAAAAAATAAGTGATAGTGAATTCTGAGAAACAAGAAAATGTATGCATTAGCTTAAATAAACTCAAGAATGTATTCCGTTTCAGATATTATTTTTTAAATAGTTGTCTAAAATAAGTCTTATTCATTAAGTACTAAAACAGTAGAAACAGGTTTTGGTTTCATCTAGTGGAATTTAGCGTCATGAAAAACTCTCCAAGAAAGATATAGGGATGTCAGTCAGATGATTCCTTAAAAAGCAAAGAGATTTAAAAAAATTTTAACTGTTACGTGCATTACCTCCAAGTCCCACATCAAGGGCTAAATTTATAAATAATGTTTGTGCAATCATTGTTTTAAAAAAAAACCCACTTTTTTTTGTTTGTTTCTGTTTGCTGTGTTTCAGTTTTAGAAGAAAGGGACAACTATCAAAGAGATCATATTGACACTTCTCAGAGGAGGTTCTGGGGCTAGTACCCATTGAGTTTACTTCCTATCACATCAAAAGATAAAGATGATTGAATGCTGTTGAAAACAATGATGTTATAGTATATGAGGGTCTTGAACGTCCACAAACCATTTAATTGTCTCAATTTAATCATTCTTTTTCATTCAGGAATAAGAAAAGTACATGATTTAGAATCTCAGTAGTAAGAAGACAAAAAAATTTTAGCTGATTCCTGAGCTACATATTACTTCCAAGCTACTTTTCCTAGAAAATAAAAATCTCATGATACTCTGTGAATATAGAAATAAGACCCACAACCTCTGATGTGAAACTAGTTTATGGAAAGCCTGAATTTGAAAGACAGATAAACTACCAGGTTATTTCGAGGTGTGTTTAAGAATCTCATAGAAATTTTCCCCATATGCAGATTTTGTAGCTTTCCCACACCTGAAGAATACCCAGTCATCTGTAGTCCTGGAGACATTCCCAGTGTTGGGAAGTACATCTGCTTTCTGAGGAATTTTCCGCATCCATTTCACAAACCAAACTGAGGATACAAAGACCAATATTCAGCATTCCATCTTACCTGAGTTTTTATCCTTAGCCTCTGTCCCTTCATCCTGCTTTATTTGTCTTCAGAGCACTTAACCACTGTCTGACATGATTTTAACTATTTGTTTATTACCTGTGTTCCAAATGAGAATGCCTATCATAGGAGAGCATGGATTTTTTACTATTTTGTCCTTTGTTATAACCCAGGCACTTAGTATAGTTCAGGGTACATAAAAGTCACTCAGTAAACACTTTTTGAATAAATGAATAAATATATTTTGACAAATTCCACTAGAGAATTGTCCCTTTTCCACTTTATTATGTGTCTAGAATAGAATGCTAGCTGAAGTGATTCCGTTTTTATGGCACCCTGAGTTATTAAGTAAATTTTAATAAACACTTAAAAGTTATTTTTATTATGTAAAATATCTTCTTAAACAAAATCTTATGTGTTTGATAGTTCTTTGACTTTGGTTGCTTTTCTCCTAATTATTTCTCTAGACACTGATTAAGAGATCTGAATCCTTACTATCAAAATATAAGTTCATATAAATTTAAGTTCATCTAAAGGAAATATTTTATTCCACTCAAGTGTTTAGCACGGATAGAGATAATGCATCACCAAAAAGAAGACATTCAGCAAAGCTAGGCTGTGAGTGTTCAGTGAATTTTTTTTCCATAGGACACTACACAACATGCAAAGTTCTATTAAAAATTAGTAAGATAGTGATGTGGGAAACAAAGGCAAAAGAAAAAATTAGATTTCCTTACTGCCTACAGCCCATTGACAAGTCCTTGAAACAGTGACCTTTCTTCAGGAACTCAGCTGCCTCAATGTTGACACTTTGCTAAGGGCAAAAGGCAATCTTAGCGTGACATTGTCCTGACCCCCCCCCCGCCCCCCAGGATCCTGTAAGTCCACTTCAACATCAAAAAATTCCTTTGGAAACTTCCTTTATCTCCCCCTGCCCCGCCCCCGCCCAGATACACGTTAGCAGTCATCCTCTAAGCATATAGCCGGTTGATCCGCATCTGAAGGGTCTCATAACTGAAGTTTTACTAAACAGTAATAAGTGACCTTTTCCTAACAATAGCTAGCCCCCTCAAAGTCCTGGAAACCTTGCTTCCAAAATTCCTTAGAGACTTACTCTATCCCTAACCCCCTCCCATCTTGAAAGTATATAATCAGCCGCTCCTCCTGACCCCAGTGCCGCTCCTTCCGCCCACGGGTCCTGTCCCCAGACTTATAATAAAACCACCTTTTTGCACCCGTCTCAATTCCTTCTTGGCCGTGGCTGTGAACGCCAACATTTCCACATCATTAGGACCTCTGATTCTCATTTTGTCAAGCAATAAAGAACATGTTTTCCTTTGTTAAAAAGAAACAAGTCTAAAATGGTGTCACTTAGTTAAGTACCTCCAAGACTTAGTACCTAACCTAACTGAGGTTTCTGCCTCCCTCTGGAGTGGAATTTTAAACAAATCAGTCTGGAATTTCCTGGTCAACACTAGTGAGATTATCTACCAGATAAAATCTCCTGCCTTCCGCTAAGAGAAGGTAACACTTCCTTGAAATAATCTTATCTTATGTTGATAACCTCCTTTGGCCCCATTTCTCCCTATAGGATCCTTTCATTTTGTACAGTTCTTGGACCTCCCTTTTACTTGCTAGACGGGATGCTGCCCAATTCATGAATAACTTAGTAAAACCAATTAGATCTTCACATTTACTCAGCAGAAATTTTTTAACACCTTAATTGGTATTTTGGGGGGTTGAAGTTTAATTTTATAAAACTTTACTCACCATGCATTATATTTAAAAAAGTAATTTTATAGTGAAACAATAAACATACCTAAGGGTACATAAAACATAAATTCGCAACTTACTGAAAGATAAAACAAAAACCTCAGGAAGTTCCACTCAGGTAAAAAATATATATATACGTATATATTTGTAGATTAAATTAAATTTCCTTATAATTCGCAGCCCCTTGACAAAATTCTTGAGGCAGGCAGAGTGTAACATTCCTCCAAGTACTCCCAATTTAATGCCTTGCTAGAGGAAAAAACAACTTTAGCTTGACAATAGGCCTCCAGGACCCTGTAGGTCTTCTTCAACACATGAAAATCCTTTTGGAAACCTCCTCGTCTTTACCACCCACAACTCCAAACACAGAGGATAATTTGACTGCTCCTCACAACCCCAGGGCAGCTCCTTCTGTGCACAAGTCTTGTCCCTGTGCTTTAATAAAAACGCCTTTTGTTCACTGAAAGGTCTCAAGTTTTGCCTGTTTTTGAACTTTTTGTAAATGGAATTGATGTGGTTTGGACTGTTGGGGTTCAGAGCCGAAGGCAAAGAAAGAATTCTTGAGATGTCTTTGGGAACCAGACCTGTGGGCCCAAGTTGGGAGGGGGTTAGGGACTGAACAAACCTCCAAGGTATTTTTGGAAACAAGGTTTCCAGGACCTTGAGGGGGCTAACTATTGTTGGGATCATTTATTACTGTCTGATAAAACTGTAGTCATGAGACTGTTCTGCTGTTCTTCAGAAGGTCTGTGTTACTCTTGGTCTCTCCATTTCTGTATAATTTAAATTCCATCTTGTCTTGTTCCACAGAGATCTGTGTAGGGATTTGGAGAGAGAGTGCACTGAATTTATAAATCAATGTTGGAAGAACTGACATCTTTACAATATTAAGTTCTCTGACTTATGGACAAAGTATATCTCCATTTATTTCAGTTATTTAAAATTTATCTTATTAAATATGTATGAATTCCTACAGAGGTCTTATGTACCTCTTTTTAATTTTATTAATAGTCCTTAATATTTTTGTTAGTATAAACTCTGTTATTTTATAAATTTAATTTCCCAATGTTTATGGCTGGTAGAGAGATATATACCATGAGGTCTGTTTAATAACTTCACTAAATTCTCCTAAGACTAAAATTTTATCTGTGGCCTCATTTGAATATTTTCTTTCAAAATTTGTGAAACATGACCTTTCCTTACCAATTTTTATGTTGCTTTTTTCTTGCTTTGCTGCAGTTGCTAAAACCATTAGTATACAGATGAATGGAAGTGGTAATGGTGGCATCCCTAGTTTCTGTGTCAAAATATACCAGTAAGTACAATGTTTCCTGTAGATTTTTTTGTAAATTACAGTTGATCCTTGAACAACATGAGTTTGAACCCTATCTGTCCACTTACATGTAGATTTTTTTCAGTAAGTACACTATGGTACTGTAAATGTATTTTCTCTTTTGATGAGAAATGTCTTTTCTTTTTTTTTAAAGATTTGTTTACTTGAGAGAGAGAAAGCAGGAGCAGTGGGGAGGGGCAGAGGGAGAGGGAGAAGCCGACTCCCTGCTGAGCAGGATCCCAGGACCCTGGGATCATGACCTGAGCCAAAGGCAGATGCTTAACCAACTAAGTGACTGAGGTACCCCGTAATTCTCTCTTTCTTACGATTTTCTTAATAACATTTTCTTTTCTGTAGCTTACTCTATTGTAAGAATATGGCATATAATACACAGAACATACAAAATATGTGTTAATTGACTGTTGATGTTATCATTAAGGCTTCTGTTCAGCAGTAAGCTGTTAGTAGCTAAGTTTTGAGGGAGTCAAAAGTTATACGCAGATTTTCAATTGCACAGGAAGTCAGTGCCCCTAAACCCTGTGTTATTCGAAGGTTAACTGTCCTCTTTTCAACTTAAGGAACTTTTCTTTTTTCTTATTTTTAAAGTTTTTAATAATTAATGAATAATGAATTTTGTCAAATGTGTTTAAAATGATACTATAATTTTCTTCCTCCAATGTCTTAATAATGATTGATTTTTGAGTGTCAAACCAATCTTGAGTTTTTGGGATTAACTCAGTTTAGTCCTACATATTACTCCTTTATAAATTGCTATATTTGTTTATTAATTTTCAAAGAATTTTTGCATGTATGTTCATTAGTGATAATGGTTTATATCATTTTACTTCTTTAGTTTTAGTATTAATATTATATTATCCTCGTAAAATGACTTGGGGAGTCTACCCTCTCATTCTGCTACTTGAAAGAGTTTTGGTAATATTAGAGCCATTTGGGCTTGGGGTTTCTTTTTGGTAAGATTTTTGTTACTATTTCTTTAATAGTTGTAGATGAATTCTTGAGGGCTTTTCTTTCTTTTTTTATTTTGGCTTCTTGTGTCAGTTTTGGCAAGTTATATCAATTTTATTTTCATTTAACAGGACCAACTTTGGGCTCTTTTGGTTTTATTTCTGCTCTTACCTTTATTTTTTCCTTCTTTTTACTTTCCTTTGGTTAATTTTCTTTTCTTTCTATAACTTCTTGATATGGTTGCTTACTTCACCTATTTTCAACATTTCTTTTTTTTTCCCTTAAGATTTTATTTATTTATGGGGGGGAGGGGCAAAAGGAGAGGGAGAAAGAATCTTAAGCAGACTCCATTCTGAGCCCCTAGCCTGACATGGGGCTTGATATCAGGACCCTGAGTTCATGGCCTGAACTGAAACCAAGAGTCAGTTGCTTAACTGACTGAGCCACCTGGGCGCCTCAGCATTTCTTCTTTTCTAATAAATGTGTTTTAAATAAAAATATCCTTCAGGTAATGATTTAGCAGCAGTTAGGAAATCTTAATATTTTCATTATTCAATTGGAAATACTGTCTTTTCTTTGAACCCAGAAGTTATTTACATGATTATTTTTTAAATTTCCAAATATGTCGATATTTCCTAGTTTTACAGTTGTTTTTCATTTTTTTTTAAAAGATTTTATTTATTTATTTGAGAGAGAGAGAGAGAAACAGTATGAGAGGGGAGAAGGTCAGGGGAGAAGCAGGCTCCCCACTGAGCCAGGAGCCTGATGTGGGACTCGATCCCAGGACTCCGGGATCATGACCTGAGCCGAAGGCAGTTGCTTAACCAACTGAGCCACCCAGGCGCCCCAGTTGTTTTTCATTTTTAACAGAATTGTCTTATGATCAAAAAACATAGCCTATAATATTTTAATCCTCTAAATGTGTTGAGCCATGTTTTATGAATATGGTTAATTTTTAAAAATATCAGTTTGTGCTTGAAAAGGCTGGGAATTCTGCAGTTAGTTGTATGAATTAAAAAAATGAAAGAACGAATATATCCTGGTGTTATGTAATACTATGAAAGAAAAAAAAAAAAAAAGTTATCCAAACAGGATTAGAAATCTCTCTTGCTCTTCCTATGCTGTATATGTTCCTAGGATCTTTTAAAGCAGCTGTTGGTGAGATAGAAAAGGAAGGGCCAGTTGTATCTTCATATGGGTTTTTTAGTTTTGTTCATCTGGGGGATTCACAACATAACATTGGTTATGTCCAATTTTTGTTTTATTTCTTTCTCCTAAGTCAAGAGACAACATATTTTTAGAAAATGTCAGTAAATAATTAATGCATCTGGGAGAGAAAAATTCGCTGTTAGTAACACATACCCAGTAATCTATCATGAATAACTATAAATTCAACGCTATTCCTTAGAAGGAATCTCAATGGGTAATATTTGAAATCATTATTTTTTAACTTGGGCATTCATTTTTGGCTTAACACTATTGCAGACAGCGTCAGTTTTAGTTTTCACCTGTCTAACCTGTCTAACATTCTAAAGAATCTTTTACAGGAAAAGTCATTTCATTTTGTATCAATACCATACCTAGAACACCATGATGTCAGAACAGTGGGTGGGGGACATATCAAAGAAAAGCCAAGAAAATGGGATACCAACCCCCCCAAATCCTGAATTTCCAGTGAAATTATGTGATTAGAAATGGATAAGACCAGTTCACATGACAGTGATCGATGTCCAGATAGCACAAAATATAGTGATAGAACATGTCTCCTTTTGAATCTTGTTTTAAGTTGTCCAAGTTCAGGTAGGAATCCCAGAAGGCTGTGGCTCCATTTTTTATTAAGTTTTCTATTACTCTGAATGAAAGGGCTTGAGCAATATCCACTGAGGATGGTGGTCATAACTGAGAGGTGGAAACAAAGAAGCTGAGTGGAAATGACTTCCTGTTCCATCCCTTGGTGGCTGTGGGACCTTGAACAAGGGACTTAACCCTGGTAGCCTTGGTTTTCTCATCTGTGAAATTAGAACAATCTTGTGAACATTATAAGGTTGCTGTTTAGAATTACATATGAGTAGTCCTATATGTGACTGCACAGTATACACACATGTTGAGTGTGTACAGTGCTTTGAGGATTTGATTATTTCTATGATTATTAAATTAGTATTAGCTTCTGGAAGAAGCAGAACCTGTAACAGGAGGGAGGGAGTTACTGGTATTAGGAGGCAAATGGATTGAGGCTCTTAAACACAGCCAAGTCGCTCCTTTTGGCTATTTCCCAAAAGCAACAATTTCCATTTAGATCTTTGGAAATACAACAAGATGAAGTGCTTTTCAGATGACAAAGTCCACTCCAAGACACAAGTGGCTTTTACACAGAAAATAACTAGGTAATGAAAACAATATCCAAAGCCTCCTGTCAGACATCATTCTTTTCCACTGTGTTATTTTACTTCAGGTACAGCCATCTTGGTGTCATTGTGTGGTCTGCTTCCTTTTAGATGTCCTTTCAGATAGAAAGGAAAATGATTTTTCAGGTTTTCTCAGACAGGAAAAACAAAATGCAACTAATTTATTTATGCTTCTGTTTTGTTCAACTCAGTAAGTGTATTTTTTGTTTGTTTGTTTGAGCTTTGTTCCAGAAAAATAAAAACATGGTTCTATTTACCAGAAGGATTTGAAAAGGGGGTGCTTTCTGAGTGTTGTCAAATAATTCATTGTGTTACTTAGGGTAAGCCACCAGGTTTCTCTCTGACATCCTGCCATAGAAAAATGGGCAGTAATAATTTGTTTCTTCTTTAGGCAAAAAGAGACCCAAAAAAAAGTTAATACAGTAATAATAGTAGCTAATATTTATTGATCACTACCTATAAAGCATGTACTCTTCCAGGCACTTAATTAATAATGTCTTAATCCTCATTATAACCCTATATAGAAGCTTTGAGAATTATCCCCATTTTCAGATGAGGAAATGGAGGCACATAAATGTTATAAGTAACTTGCCTAAAGTCACAGGACTAGGAAGTTGGTATATTCAAACCCAAACAACCTGTTTCTAGAGCCCATGAAAAACCTTGCTGCTTTTCCAGTGAAATGACAGATGTTAGTTCTCACCCCCAATACCAGACATTTAGTGGACCAGCATGGTGTTGCAATGACTCTACTAAAGTTTGCTTGTTTGTTTTAAATAAGGTATGTCCCTCAGGTCTTAGCTAAAGCTAAGTGTATGATTACTTTTCTCTTGTGACAAGAAAACCTGGGTATACTTCTTAGAATCATTCTACAATAACTTCACAGTGGTCTATCCTCTGAGTTCTGAGGCTTTATTGTGCTTACTTTCTTATAAGCTTTTTATTTTCCTGGAACTCTTAGTTCAAACTGACTTGCCCACATCTCAGCATTCTGCATCCACACACTTAGAATCTCCACAAAGCTAGTTCCATCTGTGTTCCATAATATTCTTGCAGTAACCTCCCCTCACCACAATACGCATATTTTGCTTGAGGTTGTTTGACTTCAGTTGAGCACAAAGTACAAAGAAGCCTGCCAAGTCAAGGAAGAATTGAAATTGATGCTACCTCACTTGAGTTTCTCTTTCTGTTCCACTCACATTCTGCTGTCAGAGTAATCTCTCTTGAGTATCAGGCAGGCAGCTTTATTGATTTCCATTTTCCTACCATAGAAAATAAATGTATCACTTTCCTTCCCAAGCCTCCTTGACCGAGTCATGCCCTGCTATCCAACCTTGCCCTTGCATCTCTAGATGAGCTAGAACACTGCTTAACAAAGATTTAGGCTACTTTTTCAGATGTTTGCATTGCTTGTTAATTTTTTTCCATAAATATTGCTTGAACACCTATTGTGTACCAGGTGTAGAGCAAGGCACTTATCAAGGATGACTTCCTCTGACAGTATTTCTCACCTATTATTTCAAACCCTCCTTACTCCATTCTTCTCATAAACACTGTTTGGGGGCGCCTGGGTGGCTCAGTCAGTTAAGTGCCTGGCCCTTGGTTTTGGCTCAGGTCACGATGTTGGGGTTCTGGAATTGAGCCCACATTTGGGCTCTGTACTCAGTGTAGAGTCTGCTTGGGATTTTCTGTCTTCCTCTTCCTTTGCCCCTTCCCCCCGTTCACACTCTATCTCTCTCTAAAATAAATAAATCTTTAAAAAAAACCCAAAAACACTACTTGGACTTTTCCAGGACTCATTATTCTTTATTAATTTAATTCTGTCCCTTCAGTTAGGTAAGAACTAGTTGCTCATAGGCTTTAGAGCTCTGCATCCTTCTAAAGTGCTTAACATCTGGCTGAGTAGATGCCAAATGAGCAAAACCTACTTGTTAATAGAGGAACTCCAATGAAATCCTTTGCCTTATTAGAACTTCAATCCAAAAAAGGTCTCCAACCTTTGCTTAGAAAGTGATGATGAGTTGTTAGGAAACTAATGAATTATTGTTGCCATCTGTGCAGATGTAAGTGAGGAACATGGAGTTACTTTTGCTCTTTCAAAAGTATGGTGTTGACGTGTGTCTGAGGACAGCGGGGGTGGGATGCAAGGAGAGGGAAGGAACTACCTTCATCTTATACAACCCCCTGCAAATCCCTTGGTTTTCAACCTTATATCTTTTTACCGGTATGAAACTTTTTTCACATATCATGGTTTCCATTTCTCTGCATTTTCTAAACACAGTTTTGAGTGCTCTTTCTGTTAGAGCTAGAAATTAACCCAGTTCTCTGACCCCTGCCTTATACTATAAGATCATACTTTCTGAAATTCTTATTTTATGCCAGCTTAATCCTAGAACTGTACCCATAATGTTTTCTTCATTTATTTTGCAACATCTCTAGCCATTTCCAACATAATATCATACTGTAAGTGATTTGGCTTACTCATTTAATCAAAAGCCCACTTTGTTAATTTTACTTTGTAATTCAGTTCTCAATTCATCTTTTGCAGCACAATTGTTATGAATTTTCGATTTATTTTTATATCTATTTTTATAGCTGCCACTTCTACAATGTGGCAAGCTTTTTTTCTTAACTTTAAAACATCATTTCCGAAAGAAAGCTGTTCTGAAATCTGGCTTTTTCAGCAAACTGAACACCCACACGATGAAGAGAGAATGACAGAAGTTAGAGGTGGAAAAGATGCATAAGGTCACCTTGCCTTTTTTTTTTTTTTGCAAATACAAAGATGTGTGCACAATAATGTTTGAATCTATATAACTTAGCATTTTAAGCTTAGAAAATATTGTTGACTCCCTCCACCCCCATTTTAAATACTCTCTTATCTATGGATTCTGCTAAAACCATATGAGCTTTGCTCTTTACATTTTTCTTCAAAATCAGTTTGTATCTTTGTGGTAGAATGTGAGTCTGACTGATTCTAAATTTATTTTATCTTTTAAAGAATAATAATAACTTTTTTTTTTTACCTTTTCCCTCCTGTTTTAAGGAGTAGCATTTTCCCTGTTACAACAAATCATCTCAAAACCATAATAATTTAAAATAACAGCAGTCATTTGTTTTTATTTGTCATTGTTTGGCAGGGAAGTTGGGTTCAGCTAGGCAATTTTTGTCAGTGGTCCTTTATGTAGCTGCAATCAGATGGTGTTGGCCACAGGAGTCATCTTAAAGGCTTTCTCACACACGTGGCTGTTGGCTGGAACCTCAACTAGGGCTTCTAGCCAGAACACATATAAGTGGCCTCTCTAGGTGGCTTGGGCTTCCCTCACAGCATGGCTGCTTGATCCCAAGGCAAGTATCTCAACATAGATGTAGAGGCTGTACTGCCATGTATGGCCTAGCTTCTGAAGGTACCTAGCATCATTTCACCAAACAGTCACAAAAGAACACCCAGGTGTAAGTAGAGCAAGGAGGGGAGGGAGTTGAGGGTGAGGAGTAGATCAGGTGGGGAAATCAACCCACCTCTGTATGAGGAGAGTAACAAGAACAAGTGGAATGAGAGATATTGTTACTGCCATCTTTGGAAAATACAATCTTCCATAAATAGTTATATAATTAAATATTAACTCTTTGCAAATGAACAGAGAATTAAAGATTTCAGTTTAGATACCAGTTTCAACCTTTTTTCATGCCAAGCCATTCATAGGTGCCACTAATAGATCTAGAAACATACACAGCTCTCCCCTTTACTTATAGTCTCAGTGTTTCCATATCACTCCCTTTAAGTGGGATGAAATCAGAAGAGGAGGAAAAGGGCGTGGCAATTCATGATATGCACACCCTACTCCTGAACTATTGGCTCTAATCACATCTTCAATGAGTCCAGCCATTTTTCTACTTGATGCGTGACCTTGAGTGCCAGTTGACTTCCCTGGGCTTCACTGTGGTTAAATTGTCCTGAAATTCTCTTTTTAACTCTAATGTTCTGGAATTCTAACTCTTATATCTGCAGGTCTGAAACTATTTTCGTCTGCTAAATAAACATCATTACCAATATCCCCAGATAATTATCCTAATGAATTTGCATATGTTTATTTTTCTATTTTGAACCCCATGGAAAACCGTGAAATCAATTTCTGTCACATGCTCCTTCTTCACAAATAAGATAAAAGGATTAGGTTTCTACTTGGATTTGAGTTTATCTAAATTACACATATTATTTTTCCTCTCCCTTTTTTCCTAGAATAGTCCATCAAGCCTCAAAAGCTTTCTCATGAAAACAGTAATACTCCTCAGGCAATGTGTCCTTGCTAGGCTCATTGATAACATCTTTCTCTATCAAACATGAATCTGTGGTAACATGATGAAATGAAAAATCTGGATTCTGTCAGAAGCATGAAACTCATTTGTGAAACTAGTTATTAGTGTGTGGGACTTTCATAACACAGCAATAACCCTGTGGATTTACAAATAAACATGAAACCTGAATCTCCAAAAGAGCCACCAGAGTTGTCTGAAGCAATGTCCAGCAGAGGTGGCAAGGCAGTGGTTAACATTGGTCCCTAATGTCACTCATCAGCAATCTTTTATTACTTACTAGTGTCACTCTGGATAAAACATTTGGTGAGGTATGGAGAAGATCTTCTCTTTCTCTATGAATTACAACTTTCAGAGTTTAATTCACACTTCACTGCATCTCCTAAGAGTGTTTCTGTATCCTTCCAACCAAGTATTTACCCTGTCTTGCTGTTAACAAGATGATTTGTCTCCCACAATTTTCTCTCCCATTTTGACCTTGAAACCAACATGTTCTTCTCCCATCTTTTATGCATAAACTGTGCCCTCTAACAAAATTTTTTTTGTGTATTCTTCTGTCTAAATCCAAATTACAATCATAGATCAAATCCTCTGGGAATGCCTCTGCTTATATGCATGGCTCTGCTTACAAGCACATGTACTAACATATAACTAGGCACTGGGGAAATCTTACTTATCTTGCCTATCCTTATTCATTGTATCTTACTAGTTCTAACATCAGTCTTGACTGTGCCTTCAAATTGGTTTGTGGGAGCCAAGCCAAGAATGGTGAAGAGCTCTTCAGCTCTGGGTCTTTGGAAGCTGCTGGTCCAGACCAAGAGCACTGCAGGAGTGCACCAAGAAGACAATGATACAGGCTGTGAAATCTCTCCTCCTCTGAACCACCATGACTCATGCTCCTGAGGGAGAAAGTCAGAGGATTTGCTGGCATTTCTCTCCGTCCCTCATGTGTCAGCACTCCATGTAAGCACAACATTTCTAAAGTCAGCTCGGGACTTAGGGGGCAAAAGTGACCCACACTGAAAACGCCACTGTGCTCATCACAGCCTGTCATCCAAATTAGCATTTGGAAAGTGGTCAGACCCAACACCTAATCAGTGAATCCTGTTTACTTAATGATCTCATCTAGAAATACCTGGTGAAGGAAAGGAGAAGGAACATGGCCGCTCTAAGACTAGCAACAAGCCACATGCTAGATAGGGAGGCATCCCACCAGCGCTGGCAAACACTTGCAAGGGCTTCCTGAGGAAGGTAATTTAAACACCTTGATCCACCACTGCAATACTAAAGCTGCTTTTTCCTTTGCTGGAAAAAAGTACTTATTAAGCAGCCCATTAGGAAAAATACGAGTTTCCTTTCTTCTTACTTACCCCTTAAAGCAAAATGCTATTTTCGGTGTATAGAAAAAAGCAGATTGAAAATTCACAAAAATCAGCATTGTTCTTAAGCTTCTTTTTGGCCTTCCCCCAAAACTAGTCTTTTGTTTTAATGGCCAACGAGAATACAAAAATGTAACTGGATTAAAAATTTGTTTTTAATAGGTGAAGAAAATACTTAACAGTATGAGAATTCCTGCAAAGAGAAAAGAAATTTCCCTAAGAAGCATGTTAAAATAAAATCAAGGAGAGAAAATTAGAGGAAAGACATTTAATAGCTTGTACTGACTCTGATTAAAGTTAAAATCAAAATCATATTGGAATAGACTAATATGTCTGGGTGATAGATTTCTTTTTCTTATTATTAGATACATAGTAGCAAGGGAAATGGAAGTGAAACACATTTGGGAGCCTTGGGAATTAGCTATATTTCTTAACTATCTCTTTTCATATAAAACACAGTTCTGTATTACCAGTATATTTGTCTTAGGGGTCTGTGTGCATCTGCATGTTTGTGTGCATGCATGGTGTGTGTGTATGTGTATGCCTGTAAATATATATATAGCATTTAAAATATATATGTAGAATTTTAAAATAATTGAAGTGGAATTGAAATTTGTGTTGGGGTGTGTGTGTCGGCATGTTTCTGTGCATGCATGTGTGTGTGTATGAGTATGCCTATATATATATATATATATAATTTTAAAATAATTGAAGTGGAATTGAAATTCTAATGTATCTAATGTGACCAAAATTTTAAAAAAACATTTGATGTTGAAGGTGGGGAACTAAGCTGTTGGGATACTCTCATTAGCAACTCTGGGGTATTTCTGTGGTGGAATTGGTAAACTGTATTGCCACCCAGTGTAACTAACCTATGCTGTGAGCTACATGAATGCCTGCTCCTCAGAACTACAGATCTGGACTTGAGGTAGCAGATGAGAGGTTGCTGTGCTCATTGTCAGGCACACTCACTCACAGACTTAAGTATACACACAAACCAGTTGTCTTCGTGGGTAGTAAGGGGGAGAAGATACATTCACATACCATAAATAGTCATGATAGCACTTCTCTTCCTACTACTAAGAATACTTTATGTGAACTTGAAGGTGAAGTGAATGAGAAGGTATAATGTTTACTTTTAAAATATCAAAATTTGCATCCTCAACTGGGCCTGCATATTTCTGTTTGGCTTAAAAATGGTGCACTATGGCTGTCTCAGTAGTCTGTGTTGGGATGATTACATCATTAGTTTCTGATGTAGTGTTCCATGATTCATTGTTTGCTATAACACCCAGTGCTCCATGCAGAACGTGCCCTCTTTAATACCCATCACCAGGCTAACCCATCCTCCCACCCCCTCCCCTCTAGAACCCTCAGTTCATTTTTCAGAGTCTATCATCTCTCATGGTTCATCTCCCCCTCCACTTCCCCCCCCTTCATTCTTTCCCTCCTGCTATCTTCTTCTTTTTTTTTTTTTAACATATATTGTATTATTTGTTTCAGAAGTACAGATCTGTGATTCAACAGTCTTGCACAATTCACAGCACTCACCATAGCACATACCCTACCCAATGTCTATCACCCAGCCACCCCATCCCTTCCACCCCCGCCACCACTCCAGCACCCCTCAGTTTGTTTCCTGAGATTAAGAATTCCTCATATCAGTGAGGTCATATGATACATGTCTTTCTCTGATTGACTTATTTTGCTCAGCATTACACCCTCCAGTTCCATCCATGTCGTTGCAAATGGCAAGATCTCATTCCTTTTGATGGCTGCATAATATTCCATTGTATATATTAACATAACAATAAAATTTAAAAAATAATTTCTTAATGAAACAATTACACCTGAATGACAATTCTGGTCATCCAAAATTCAAATCAAAATTGACATAATTTTATTAAATAAAACTTATTAAATAACTACATATTCTGGCCTATGCCTACAAAATGATATCGCATCAGTTTTTAAGATCCAAACGTCCTTTCTCATGATGGCACAATGTCATCCTCCTCAGCGGGTTTGAAATTCATAAAAATCAGCATTGTTCTTATGCTTCTTTTTGGCCTTCCCCCAAAACTAGTCTTTTTTTTAATGGCCAATGAGAATACAAAAATGTAACTGGATTAAAAATTTATTTTTAATAGATGAAGAAAATACCTACAGTATGAGAATCCTGCAAAAAGAAAAGAAATTTCCCTAAGAAGCATGTTAAAATAAAATCAAGGAGAGAAAATTAGAAGAAATATATATAATTATTACTTTTATATATATAATTGTTATATATATATATCACATATTGTAACATATATATGTTAAAAGTAAACATATAATATATATATTATAAATATGTAATATATATAATTGTTACTATTATATAATAGTAACAATCTTTAATTGTTAGAGTCTCCAAAAGGAGGCTGGGCATGAGACGGCAACTAGTGTGTCAGCTGCAGCCCATGTTCAGTGTTTTCCATCTTGTTCTTTGGCTCCAGCTCCCACTTGTCCATTATCACTGGCTATGAATCTCCACAGAGATCCATAGACATTGTTGACTGTGCCCATTGTGAGAACACATAAACATCAAAGTCGTTTCTCTCAAAGTTTCTAAAGCTGCCAGTCTTTGGGTTGTCAGAGTAATTTGGGTTCTGTGAAGAGAATAATGTATTCTCCCACTGTCTCTTTCCCATCAGCTCAGACTTAGCTTATATAGCTCCCTCAAAAAGTTTCTCTCTGATGCCATTCTTTTTCCCTCTAAAGACAATGTTTTTCTTCTCAGAACCACAAAGTCACTTCAATCTCCATGTTAGCTATGGGCTTTCCCTTACTTATGCCTAAACAAAACAACACAATGCCCTCCACACCAATTTTTTTTTTAATTGCCATCTTTTACTTAAAGCATTGGAAGCAAAAGAGATTTCCAGTCTCTAGTTCTTCTACATAGAAAATAACTGAAAGTTTTGAAATTATAAGGTTTTGTTTTTATTTTGTTTTGTTTTGTTTTAATTTTCTACCCCTCACCCCACCTCCAACAAGATTCTTGGTTTAATATACTTACAAGGCATTGTATACTTCTCACCTCAGCAGGCTCTGATAACACATGGTCTTAAATGAAGACCTAAATGTTGTAATGACGACAGCGAATTCTCAAATGATGCATCCTTGCAAAGCCGTACTCTAGAAATCATAGCCCTTTGCTCTTATGTATATAAAGCATCATACCAGATGCTTTAGAACATGCAAAGATACCAGTCCTCCATGGCTTATGACTGGAAGAAAAGGAATCTATCTATCTATCTATCTATCTATCATCTATCTATCTGTAATATTTATTTCCAAGACAGTCTGTGAATAGCCATGATTACCTAAGTGAAGAAGAGTGCATTTTTGGTTAAAGTTTTTACGAATTTATAGAAGAGTCGAGATTTGACTTAGGTGTTGAAAGAGGAATGGTACATTGACAGGCAGCGGTGAAGGAGAAGGGCATTGCAGGCAGCTCTTGAAGTAACCACCTGGACAAAGGCATGGATGCAGTGAGGTGTGCAAGGATGGTGAAGAAGGAATATTGTGAAATATGAAGGTGGTTAACTGAAATAATCAAATTATTGAGACACTTGGGCAGCTGGCTAAATGTCTGAACTTAATTCTCATTTAAGTGAATGGGTATTGAATCTTTGGAGCAGAGGAAAAGTATGATCAGATGGGGGTTTTAAGGAAAATATAAAACCTGTCAGCTTAAAAAGTAATAAATAATCTTAAAGTAGAGAAAATGGGAGAGGAGAAATAACAGTTTATTGCAACGTTAAAAGCAAGTGATACATACCAGACACAGCCTATTAGGATTGCCAAATGATACTCAATAATAATGACACTAATAGGAAATGTGTACTTGTCCCTGCTTAGCTCAAGATCAGATAACTTTTTTTTTTTTTTTTTGCTTCTTGGGAAGAAAGCAAGATGAATATTGTATTGAATTACCTAAGATTAAATGAACCCCATCCAGAAACAAACTGCCTTGCTTTAAGGATTCTGTTTTCTCCAAATGGTCTCATTGTTTATATAATAGTAACAATCATGAATTGTACTTGTAGAATTCAGTATGGATTTGTCTTTACATACTATTATATTGAACCATATTGCAGCAGTCTGGAAATATTTTCAAAATTGTTGTCCCTTGGAATCTAGAAATATGCCTGTTGGCCATGAACTGTGAGACTAGCTGAAAAAATTGCAAATGAAATGCACGTTATTATTCATAGGAACAATTAGGCTAGTTGTGCTATAATCAAGCTATCAGTCTTATATTGAGTTGCTTGCTGTCCCTGATGGCTTCATTATACAGCTAAGTCAGAAGGAAGATACTGCCAGTCAAATGAAGAATCCCTTCCGCCAAAACCAAAAGCACTGGAAGTGGGGATGCAGGAAGGTAGAAGTAGCTAATTTATTCGTAGGGAAAATTTCACTTCTTACTGAATTATCAGGGCAGTACATAACTTTGGAAAGTTTAATTCCAAAATCTCTTCACTGTAATAGATCTCTTCGCTGGTTATAATCCATAAATGTTGCCTAATGATTTATTCAAGCAATGCACACTAGGCATTCTTTTTTTTTTTTTTAAAGATTTTATTTATTTATTTGAGAGAGAGAGAATGAGAGATAGCACGAGAGGGAAGAGGGTCAGAGGGAGAAGCAGACTCCCTGCTGAGCAGGGAGCCCGATGTGGGACTCGATCCTGGGACTCCAGGATCATGACCTGAGCCGAAGGCAGTTGCTTAACCAACTGAGCCACCCAGGCGCCCCACACTAGGCATTCTTATAGCCCAAGAGGCTGAAAGAATTAAATGTAGTTTCTTGATATTTTGCTATTAATCTACAGGGTTTTACTGCTATTCTTACAGCTTTTCCATAGGAAATAAGTACTTTCTCCATATAGCTACAATGCTGTATTGCTGTAGTGTCTGTGTGGAGCACAGCCTTTCTCTAATTAAACAACAACAACAACAAAACCCCCAAACCCCTCATTTATAGCAGAGGTCAGCAAACTACAACCCATGGACCGAGTTTGGCCTGCCACCTGTTTATGAAAAGCCTACAAGCTAAGAATGGTTTTTACATTTTTTAAATGGCTGGTTAAAAAAATCGAAAGAAGAGTAGTATTTCATGACATGCAAAAATAATATGAAATTCAAATTTCAGTGTCCATAAAGAAGTATTATTGGAACATAATCATGCCCATTCATTTATGTGGCTGCTTTTAAGCTACAATGGCAGAGTCAAGTAGTTGGAACAGAGAGCCTCTGGCCCACAAAGGCCAAAAAATATTTACTATTTGTCCCTTTCGAGAAAAAATTAGCCAAACTCTGGTTTGCAGCATTCCTAGAACAAGGAATCATATAAGAAATTAAGAGTCACTTTGTTTTTGTTTCTGTTTTTGAAGCCAAGGAGTTAAAGAAAAAAATTACAGCTATCTAGTCAAAGAGCAAAAGTTTCCTCTACACGGTTTCGGTTTATGTGAGCGTAATGCCAGAATTCTCACTCGGGTACCTAAAAGTCAGTGATTTTGAACCACGTGGGAAAATACGGATGAGCCAGTAAAATAATACATGAAAGGACGTAGTGTAGGCCTGAAGTCCCTGCAAGGCTTGAGAAAATATAGCGAGTTACCGAAGGTGTGCCCGTTTGCATTTCTTTCTGGCAGGCATGGAAAAGTGAACTATTTATAGTGAGTCAGGCAATGGCTGAATGCACTTTAGCTGAAGAACTACCTTAGAAAATAACAGGAACAGTTCTTTGGGTGAGGTGGGAGAAGAATAGGCTAACTTAAACAAACAAACAAAAAAAGAGTCAGAGGAAGAGAAGAATGTGATCCATACCTGAAAACATGAGAGGGCATGGCAAACGCTCTAACGTGAAAACTGCTTTCCCTGGCTCTGAGGCCTTCCCTGTCCCTCTCAGTGCAGCTGGTACAGCCACGGAATCTGTGCCGCTCGGGCCTCTAAACCCGGTAGCTTAAAACCCATTCCAACACACACAGCTCCTGCTGCCGGGGGCCCCCCAGGCAAAACAGAAGAGGAGAAATCAACAGGCTCTTGAGATGTCTGTTTTTATTCTCAATTCCCCCCAGATCAAGGAAACAGAACCAGTCTAAATGGTTTCAGGCTTCCATGGCAGCCTGTGGTGTTTAGTGGCATCGTAGTACAAATCAAAGGAGCAGATCAAACTGCTGCTGCTGGCTGCCAGGGAAAGAGACTCAGAGCTCCGAGGTGGCCAGTTACAGTCACCTAACACGATGCAGAGCCTTGCTTGGGCTTCTAGAATTCTGAGGATGTACTGACTGGAGCATATGTGAATATACATCACTAGGATTCATCTGCTCCTTTTAAATCAAAGGACCAGCTCTGTGCATCAGGACGCAAGCCCCCAGATGTCTGAACAAGGCCTCGGCACAGTGCAGCTCACATTACCGAGTCCAAATGTGCCACTTTCAGGGACAGCGGTTGCTTCGGGGCCAGCAACATATTGCTTTATTGGCGTAGCTGTTTGCTGTTTCACTACCTTAGCTTTGCAGCTTTATCTGGTTTTGATTTGATTGCCCTAATTTATTCCTCAGTTCATTGAATTTGAGCAGCTGCTCCAAGATTCACTCAACCTTTTCTTGGTATCATCCATCCTTGCATACAGATCCTTATTTCTAAGTAGTGAGGAAAGAAGTGTTTTCCTTTTGCTAAAACAAGTAAATTGTTCCTAACTAACTGGGTGGGTTTAATTTGAGAGATCTGATTCTCATATCTGCACTTTCTCTGAGATGGTTCCACAGATATTCTGAGGTCTTGCTGTAGTTTGCTGCAGTTTTCAGTAATTGAACAAGCAACATACTGTAATTTAGCAACTTGGCTTTAGCTGTTTGTTAACTTTTCTCCAAGTGTAATCCCTCACAAGTCTTTATTTCTCCCTCCTATGCTTAGTTATGGCCTTCACGTAGAGTCAGAATTTCATTGTGTGAACCTGTAATATTTTTTAACAATGTTAGAAAGTTTTTTAACAATGTTAGAAAATTGACAGCCCCTAAAATGTAATGAAGATGAGAAAGAAAACAATAATGGAATATGAAATAAATGCTAGAGGTTAGCAATCAATGAAAACTACTGAGAACATCAGTATCTAACTGTGTCTAACAATTTGTACCTAACACTTGCAAAAGTAAAGTCTAAAGTCCAATGAATAGAGAGGAAGATTCTATTAGCATTATATGAAATATAAAAGTACAGAGTGTTAGAAGGTGTGTCAGTTTTATTTTAAAAACATTATACATATAGAGTAGAGATTTTTAAAAAACTACCCTTTTCCTTCTATTATATTATAAACTCTAAAATCACACTTAATCTAGACTCCTCCATTTTAGCAAAATGTACAATACTGTGTTGATGGCTAAGACTTGAATCACTTCTTTTTGGAAAGAGGAAATACAAGATATTCAAGAAGAGTCATTACAAAATCACTTCAACAAATCATTTGAAAGTGCGAGTGGTAACTGTTCCAATAAATGTAAAAGCAATTATAATGCATGTTAAGCAGGTCTTTAGCTTATTATAAGCAAGGATACACAGGATTTGGAATAAAAAGTTCTGTGTGATTTAGGACAAGTCACTTAAATTTCCCAAATCTTAGTTTTCTTGCCTTTAAAAGGGGGGGGGATGGAAATACTGGCACCCACAGAGTTTGAAGAAATGAGATAAATATGTTCAGGGTATTTAAAATCAATTTGTAAATTGGGGAGCAACTACATGAAAGTGATTTTGATTCCGTAGACTTTCTGTCTGATGCCAATTCTAGTGATACTGATTATAATTGTTTCTGCAGCACCTGGTGTATGCTAGGTCCTCAGCAAAGGGCTTGTAGTGTAGTTTCTCTAACCTTTATGACAACCCTGAAAAGTTAGGTATTGTTATCTCTACTCTGACTACAGGACACACTTCCTGGGAACTTAGTTCCTATCTGTTATATGTGCACAGCTTCTTTACCAGCTGTTTTGTAGATAAAAACCTACATACTGGACTGTCTCTTAACTTATCCTTTAAAAACTGGCTTCAGCTTCACCCATACCCCCCATACTGGACCTAGGACCCATCCTCTTTGCTTAAAGTCTTTAGCGGCAATTCTTAGCTTCTGTGAGAGTTTAGACAGTATCACAAATAAACAATGTAAGATAAAGATGCATAAGGACTTTGGGGGGAAGAGGGAGAAAGAGGAATTCTTCTGATTTTATATAGATGACCAAAAAAACAGTGTTTTGGAAGAAAAATTTCAAAGATAAAGTTAGAATTGTGGGTCATAGGCTGAAAGATGTTAAGGATGTTATTTAAGGGGGAAAAAAACCCTGTTCCTTTAAAAATTTACTTCTTCCACTGTATTTTCTATTTGTTTTAGAATTGTGAGAGCAAGTGTTTCCTTCCATGTGTTGCAGACTTAATTCTATAATTTCTAAGTGAAAGAGACATCTTGATGAATGACAGTGAAGGGATTTAGTGGAAAGAACAGGAGGCAGTAAAATGTCTCCTGTTGTGGTGCCAAGGTGGAGTAGAGGACACAGCTCCCAGGCCTTGTTTTGCTCAGGGGATCTGAGTTGGTACTGGCTTGAGGGTATGCCCACCTGAGTCCCCATCTCATGCAGGCTTTGTTATGGAATGGTGCCAAAGCATATTGTGCTTTAGCTTGTAAAATTCCTGTGTTTGGGGGTATTTTTTTTTTCTTTACAAAGAATAACAAATTGTCAGTTCTCAAAGAGACACAGTGAGATGTGTGGGGAAAATAGTAAATTTGTGAATGAGAAAATGAATCCCAAACAGGTGCTCTTATTTCCACACTGATAAATTACAGAGAAATTTCTCTGGCACAGTTCTGCTAAGCCTAAATATTGCTCTGAATGGTTGTCAAGCCATCATTAAGCAAGCAGAGCCCATTATGACATTCATGGCCCTTAGCCACTTTTGGCTTTGTGGGCCCCTTCCTCTGTTAAAAAAAAAAAAAAAGAAATTTAAAAAAATATTTATTAAAAATTATATTTTAAAAGTGTTCGTAAAGATGAATATATTTATATTGTGTATTAAAACATTTTATTTGACCTAAAAGTTCATTTTCCTTCTGATTTTAAAAATAAATGAAGACTTTTTGTGGGCACTTAAATGTATGGGTGCGCCCTGGACACTGTGCCTGCTATGCATAATAGGTAAGCCAGTTTCAATATACTTTACTTTTTCAATGATGAGTTTCTAGAACTATGTTCATAAATGAGAGAGGTCTTTCTCTATATTTTTAAAATTAAGCCTTTATTATATTTTGACATCAGCATTATAATACCTAGATACAAAGAACAGGGAATTTTCCTTCTGTTTTCTGTTTGGGAACTAATTAAATGTTGTGGAGTCACCTTTTCTTCGAATTAAAACCTATCTGGGGTGCCTGGGTGGTACAGTTGCTTAAGTGTCCGACTCCTGGCTTTGGTTAAATTGTAATCTCAGTTGTGGGATTGAGCCCCATGTAGGGCTCTGTGCTCAGCGTGGAGTTTGCTTGAGACTCTCTCTCCCTCTCCCTCTTCCTCTGCCCCTCTCCCCTGCATACACACACACTCTCTCTATCTCTCAAATAAATATTAAAAAAAAAATCTATCTATAAAATCATTTGCACCCAAATATTTGAGGAAGAGAGCATTCTTGACCACCTTTTTTTCACTTCTTTTTGGTTCACTGGTCTATCTCATGTTTCTTCTTCTATGTACGCCAATTTTCCTGGAAAAGTTATGCATTTTACCAATTTCTTTACATTTATCAGCCAAGACTTATATATCATATATTCATAAAAGTTTTATCTGCTCCCAATCTGTAGTTGTTTAATACTTTTCATTCTTAATGTTCATATGGTCTTCTTTCTCTTTTTCTGGATTTGCTATGCTAGAGAGTTGATTTTTTTTTTTTTGAGAGTCAGTTATTTTAATCATTCTTTCCAGTGAGATATTTGAGGTTTATTGATCAAATCTACCATGATGCTTTTAACTAATTTTTATTTCTTTATTATCATTTTCTCCCACTTTCCTTTACATTTTTAAAAATAGTTTCTTGGATTGAATGCTTAGTTCATTTATTTTTATTCTTTATAACTTAATGGAATACCTTAAATGATATATTTTCTTCTGATTTTTTGCTTCGGCTACATGCTGTATGTTTTTGTATATGGTATTTTCTTTGGTGATGTCTAAAAAGTCTTTGTCATTTTAATTTTTTCACAATCCTGTAATTGTTTAGGAGAATTCTTACCAAAAAATTCCAAATGATGATTTTTGCCATAGTTAAATCTTAAAAAAAAAAATCATTTTCATTTCATCATGCTAAAAATTTGTACTGTACATTTTCTGTTTTGGAATTTACTAAGATTTTTTCTGGACTAAGAATTTTTAAATGTTCTAAAGAGACTAGAAAATAAAATGCATTCTCAATGGTAAAAGTTCGGTATAAATATTTTGTCTACTAATTGTACTATTCAGATTATATGTCTCTTAAGTGCTTTTTTTTTGCCATATTAGTCAAAGATTAAGGGAAATGTGTTAAAACTCTCTCATTATATATTTTTATAAAGGTTTCCTTTTATTGCTTAGTGTTTTTTCTTCCTTTATGTATCTCAGTGGGACATATTCAGTTAATTAATGTTCATTAAAGTTACATCTACATAATGATTTGGACTCTATGGAGGTAACACAGTCACTTTAGTTCCACAGCTAGCGTTTTTTGTCCTGCATTATTTTTTGTCTGATATTAACTGTTGCTTTCTTTCTCTTCCTTTATGTACTATCCTTATATTTTATTTCTTCTTATCACTTTTTGGTATATTTTGGGCATAGTCTATCAGTAGATACTGTTTTTGACTCAGAACAGTGGTTTCTTTTTGTTTCATTGTGTCTTTATTAGCAATATTTAAGCTATTTATATTTTTAAAAACAAATATTAAATATTAAATACATTAAATAACAAATATTTCTATCATTTGGTTCTAAGCTATCTGGGTTAAGTTTTCTGTTTGTGGGAGGGTTTCTTCTATAGAATTCTTTGTCTTTGCTCTTTTGATGTATGAATTATTCTTTTTTGTTACTTTGTTTTGGGCTTTCCTATGGCTTTGAAAGCTGTATACTTTATTTTTCATTTTGCTGATATTTAACCCTGCATTTTGTAAAAGTAAATTTAACCTCTCTTTCTCTGATTACTAAACACAAAAATGAAATCTCTTGAAAACTTCAAATATGTTTAAAAAAAGTTTTTATTTCTCCTCCCTATATCTTGAATTTTCAATCTTTATTAATGCCATTTATTTTGAATATAGAACATTACCATTTTTATTACTACTATTTAACATTAATAAATTCTCTTTAACATTTATATTTACTTTTAAACAGATTTCCCCTCCCCCCTTTCCTGTATTTTTACAAGTTTTGGCAGGGGAAGGGAAATGTTCATAGCTTATTTGTATGGTCTGTGAATTTCTCAGTTTGAGCTTAGATGGTATCAGGTCTTGGTTAATTGGAGTATATCTTCAAGTTTTTTTGGGTTAAGGAGAGATCACCAGCGCTCTTTCTGGTCTGTAGCGTGTCTCAATATGCTCTTCAGACCCATACACACATCAGGGACAATTTGAATCTTTATAAATTCTTGGGGCACAGTCTTTTCCATCAAAAGTCTGTATACTTTGTACCATTCTTCAGCCACTTACTGTGTATGACAGCAAATTCATCAGATGCCGACCTAAATTTATTCTTACTTAATGTTCTTACTATCATACTGCTAACCATCTATTTAGCAAACACCTGATTGTCATATTCAGCAGGTCACTCTTCATAGCTCCCGTCCACACACACATACACATCCTACTGGTGATCAGTTTTTCATTTATTCTTTCATTCATTATTCATTTATTCAGCAATTTTCATTGAATGAATACAAAATGTCCTGCCATAGGAATAAGGAATACAGAGACATGATGCCTTATTCAAGATGATCAAAAATACTGCAGTAAACAAATAAGCAGGCAATGACAGCAGGTGTCCTGAAGGCCTGTCCTCAGGCAGGGCAGGAAATGGAGGACACAGATTAGCCTCAGAGTATCTGAACCAGGTATTTTTATCTCCTTATCTCTTACTGGGACCTTGTCATAGCCTGCTAAGGGTGACTCTGCCTTAGTCTTTTCCCTCTAAATCCACTCTCTGTTATCACCAAAGGTTATCTTTCCAAAGCCTTAGTATGATTAGTCACATCTATCTCTGCCAAAGGCTTTGATTCCCTATTATCCTGTCTTCATTTTAAATGCCGGTATTTTGTTTATCATATATGTTTGCATTAATTTTAATTTTAAAAATGCATGAAAATGGGGGTGCCTGGGTGGCTTAGCCCATTACACACCCGCCTCTTGGTTTCAGCTCAGTTTGTGATCTCAGGGTCCTGGGATTGAGCCCTGTGACGGGCTGTGCGCTCAGTGGGGAGTCTGCTCAGGATTCTCTTCCTCTCCCTTTGCCCCTCCCCCACTCTCTCTCTCTCCAAAAGAAAGAAAGGAATCTTTTTAAAAAATGTAAAAAAATGCATGAAAATGTTATTTATCTTGACTACTGAATTTTTTGGTGCCCCCTAAATTTTGTACCACTCTAATCCTGGCCCTAACCAAAGGGGTAAAATCCAAACTCCCTGGAATAAGTTACTAGGCTTTTCAAAGTTGGCTCAAATTATTCTTTTTTGCACACCCTTTTCTGACTCTTCCTTCACCTTTCAAAATTCCACTGAAGCTGAACAGTTATCCTTTTCATAAATTTATTTTTACTAAGATATAATTAACGTATCATAAAATTCATTTTTAAAAGTATAAATCAGATTTTTACTATGTTCACAAAGTTGTGTAACCATCAGCAACTATATAATTCCAGAACATTTTCAGCACCCCAGAAAGGAACCCTGTGGCCATTAGCAGTCACTTTTCTTGGCAATCATTAATCTTTTTTCTGTCTCTGCGGATTTGCTTATTCAGCAGCTCATCATTGATAAGTTCATCATTACTTTTTGCCTTCACCTAGAATATTCTTGTTTTCTATCTTCTTTTTGGGATCTTACTAACATTTTTTCTATCCCTGGCAAAATTAGTGGCTGTGTTTATCCTTGCATGCGTGACACTTTTTATGTGTAGCTACCATGACACCTATAACATTGTATTGCCACTTTCTATTTTATTTCTACTCAATATTGAGTTCTTTGAATATGGACTCAAAATGTAGGGATAGGGACTCCTGGGTGGCTTTAGTCAGTTAAGCGTCTACCTTTGGCTCGGGTCATGATCCCAGGGTCCTGGGATCGAGTCCCACATTGAGCTCCCTGCTCAGCTGGGAGCCTGCTTCTCCCTCTCCCTCTGCCCCTCCCCCTTCTCGTTCTCGCTCTCTCTCTCTCTCTGACAAATAAATAAATAAGTAAAATCTTTAATTAAAAAAAAGACTTTCTTCCTCTGTCCCTCCCCCATGCTTGCTCTCTCTCAAATAAATAATCTTTAAAAATTAAAAAAAAATGTAGGGATAATTTGTTCAACTTTGTGTTTTTACATTCCCATCATCCACTCTTATATTAAAATATATTCTCCCTTGACTCCACTGGAAAACTACCCTTCACACTCAAATTATTTGCCTCTAACAGGGCTGGTCTTTTCTGTATTTTCTGCGTACTCATATTGGATATGCATAAATCATAATACGCTGTTTTCTTAGGTTCTATTATTGGTTCGGACTTTGGCTATATGATTAATCAGAGCCAATCAGAACACTTTGCTGGGACTTATATATGAATCCAGTGAGAAAGAAGTGCTTTCTTCCCTCAAGTCAGAAAGTATAAAGATGTGACTTAAATGGTCCTGTGTATAGAAAAGCCTGAGGTAATGAGGCAGGTTTACCAAGGGAGGCTGGGATAAGAGA
Source organism: Callorhinus ursinus (assembly GCF_003265705.2). Lineage (NCBI taxonomy): Eukaryota > Metazoa > Chordata > Mammalia > Carnivora > Otariidae > Callorhinus > Callorhinus ursinus. The sequence goes on from NW_027397084.1 coordinate 25,728,824, forward strand.
TGAAGGGAAAAAAAGAATGTCCTGAAAATATCATCTAAGTTCCTAGAGAAAGAGGTTAATGCCTAAAGCCAGCTCCTAGTCTTTCTGTATATCACATGAGCTGTTAAATTCCTTTTGTTAAATACATTATGCTAGTTAGGTACACTATTTTCTTATTCATCTTTCTATTATAAGTACTTGGTGTACTACCTGGCTTGCACATAGCGGATACTCAATAGGTGTTTGTTAATGCAATATGTATTGTTCATTGTACAGTTTGCTCATAGTAACATATGTCTTTCCTATTTCAAAACCTCAGCACCCAACAGTAAATCCATTTCATTCATTTTCCCCTATTTTCCCAAACCACAAATGCTTGGAATCTTCACTGGAAATGTGGCCCAAGATAGTAGTTCTCCCACCAAGTTCACTACAATACTAGTTTAGTGGGATTAAATTAGGGAGGAAAAATTACATATCTAGGGCCAGTTCAAGATTTGCCACTTACTTGATGTTTAATATCTATCTTACTTTTTTCATCCAATCCTTGCTCCACTCATACCTTAAAAAGATAAGAAATGTTCTGGTATTGGAAGCAAGCTTTGGAAAAACTTTCCATGGCATAACGTCTGCCATGGGCCTCAGAAGCTGTTGGAAAGCCACAGGAGCAGAATGTCAGGTTCCAGATACAGTCTGGATTCTTTGACCAACTTTTTGTGTGACTTGCACAAGTAATTTTGTTTTTTGGGGTTTTCAACTTCCTCTTGAAAAATCAGGATTTTAGTCAGATGTTTTATAAGATTTCTTCTATTACCATTATGCTATGATTTCATGTATCTTTGCAATCAAAGATGTTTCATCAAAATGAATTTGGTTATGTGTCAGTAATAGCACAGTAGTATTCCTTGTATTTGTAGATATGTCCTGATATTGATATCTGATCTTAAAACATACAGCATATAGCCTGTCAGCATGTATCTCTGAAGGATTGTAATTTGTATATCTTAAATATTAAAACTAAGACAAATTTCCAGCTATAAAGGTATATATCTATATGTAGGTCAAGCATTCTGTTGTGGTCTAACTTTCATTTTTTTTTAAAGATTTTATTTATTTATTTGAGAGAGAGAGAATGAGAGACAGAGAGCATGAGAGGGAAGAGGGTCAGAGGGAGAAGCAGGCTCCCATGGAGCAGGGAGCCCGATGCGGGACTCGATCCTGGGACTCCAAGATCATGACCTGAGCTGAAGGCAGTTGCTCAACCAACTGAGCCACCCAGGTGCCCTAACTTTCATTTTTTTGTGTGGAATTAGAAACACTGCTCAAATAGATAAGTGTAGTTATTGTGTACATTGTAGTAAAATAATGTTAACTGGAAAAGAAATCTCCTTTTTCTGTGGACCTCCATTTTAATATAAAGAATTTGACCTAAAGAAAGACATCAGTCAAAAAATTGACAGGAATTCTTTTGGCAAATAAGAGGTTAAAATGGTGTGCAAGGCACACATCAGAAATCAAAATATGATCAGTATTTGTATTGTCCTTTGTATATATCAAGTTCTTCTTTCTACTGCTAATATTGCAACTGTGCCATGAAAATTTTATCTCAGGAATCAGAGTTTAATTTTTCTTCTTTTGACAATGATTGAAGAGTAAAATATGAAGAAATATATAAAAAGAAGAAAATATTTGTGCATGTGTAATGTCCCAGGCATTCTCTTATCACCTCATACAATTTTCACACAGTCTTTCTATACATATTATTGTGTAATGAAAGAAACTGAAATTCAGAAAAGATTACAGGCCAATAAATGGGAAAGCAAGAATTGAACTAACTCCAGGTGTGTCTGACGTATTGTATATAAGGTGTAATAAGATTCTAGAAGGAAATGTTAAACAGCCCTTTCCTGGTAATTGGGAAAGTACGAACAGTCTGTTATATGCTTTGTAAAACATTTAAGAACTAATACCAGCTTCAAAACTGATCACAAATACACTTTTTTTTTTACTCATAGTAATAAATAGCTGCCAAGCGCTTACTGAGAGCAAACATTATAAAAGTACTATATGTGTATGACCTTATTTAATCCTTATACAAACCCTGCACAATTAGAACTATAATTATCACTATTTCATAGATTTACATGTTACAATTCTGAGAGGTTAGGTCATTTAATTTGCCCAAATGCACAGTAAGTAAATGGAAGAGATGGAATGTGAACCCAGGTTTCCCTGACTCAAAAGCCTATGCCTAATCATTCACAGGACTGTAACGCCAGGCACTAGATTAAAATAAAATGAGACCTGGGTTCCATGCTGGTCTTTTACTAGCCCTCTGAGTAACTTTTATAACTAATTTAACCTCTTTGGTTTGGTTTTCTCCTCTTTAAAATTAGGATAGAGCATTGGTAAAATTAGAATGAGAACATTGTAAGGATTTCTTCCTCTTTTCAGCATACTTTGAGTTTCTCTGGCCTGAGGCAATTCTCAAATGTACACAGATTAAGCTCTCCAGACTTCTTCCACCTGACTTTATTCTTACCTTAAAAAAAAAAAAAAAAAAAAAAAAAAAGACTTGTCCTGCAATCTCTGAACTTGAGCCCCCTGTCAAGTTTTGATTTGGGAAGTACCACTGGTTTCACACTGCCTATAAAATAAATGCTGGTAGAATTCCTAACTCAGTTTGTAGAAGTTGTCCTCCTTCCTGGGTTCATTTAAGAATTAAACCCATAGAATTTTTTCCCCACACACAAAAATTTGGATAGGAAGGAAAAGTCTTCATCTATTTTAATCATCAGTGTCGTTGGTTGGTAGTATAAATCACAAACTGTACTTTTGCATGTTTCCTCTTGTGCATTCTTTTTTAAAAATGTGAAATATATACACACAGGAATATTGTCCTTAATATGCAATGTGTACATATCAGCCATCTTAAGAAATAAATTAGCACCTTAGAATTCCCCTGTGGGCCTCTCTCAGATCACATCCCCCAGCCATACTCCTGAGTTAACTTCTAACCTGAGTTTGTGTTAATCATTCCCTTGCTTTTCTTTATAATTTTACCATTTGTGTATATACCAACAATGTTATGTTTAGTTTTACCTGGTTTTTAACTTTATATAAATGAAATAATCATACTGTATGCTTTCTTCTATGACTTGCTGTTTTCATTCTCTATTATTCCTTTAAGATTCATCTATGTAGGGTGGAGGTGCTGGTTTTCTTTGTTAGTGATTATAGTGATTAATAGTGTGGTATTAAATATACCACAACTTATCCATTCTATTGTTAATGGATCTGTAGGTTATTTCAGTTTTGGTTTTTTTTGGTTTTGTTTTTGCTATTACAAACTATAAACATCCATTTATTTGTTTCCTGGTACGTATATGGAAGTTCCTCTAGCATTTATACATGAGAGAGAGATTGTTGGATCTTAGAGTATGCATTTCTCAGCTCTAGTAAGCCAGTTTGGTTTAATTGATAGTTTTTAAAAATTAAAAATTAATCTTTTATAAACATTTAACATTCTGGAACAGGAAAGAAGTCATAATCCTGTTGAGTTGTAAATTCTGGCTAACCAAGATATTAGAAAGGCCTACTAGAAGAGCAGAGCATTACCCTGAATTGGGCTGCTGAAATAAGGAGATACTATCAGTTCATAGGAAACCTAAGAAAAACAACGTAAGTATGTGCAATGACGTCAATGGAGCTAGAGGGTATAATGCTAAGCAAAATAAGTCAGAGAAAGACAAATACCGTATGATTTCACTCATATGTGAAATTTAAGAAACAAAACAGATGAACGTAGAAAAAAAATAAGAGAGGCAAACCATAAAACAGGCTCTTCACTATAGAGAACAAACTGAGGTTGCTGGAGGGGAGGTGAGTGAGGGGATGAGTGATACAGGTGATGGGGATTAAGGAGCGCACTTGTGATGAGCACCCAGTGTTTTATGTAAGTACTGAATCACTAAATTCTATACCTGGAACTAATATTATACTCTATGTTAACTAACTGGAATTTAAATAAAAACATGAAACAAATGAATAAACTAAAAATATTTTAATTTAAAAATTAAAAATAAAATAAAAATAAAATGAAAATTTGGGACAGTTATAATTTCTGTTGTCAAATTTTGATGTAAGTAACCGACTGATTTCCCTTTTTAAAAAAAACACTATAATTATAAATTTAAAAAAACAGCATAAGAACAGATAAATGAAGAATACAGGAGACCATTCTGTTTCTAGAAAAATAATTTAGAAAGGTGGACAAGTCTTGTTTCTTTTCTATTAATAATTAGATACTTATGTTACTTCAACCCCCTCACCAGCTTCTTGTGAATTCCAGACCAATGAGTGTACGCTTACAAACTGGGAGCCTCAAATAATCTATACTGAATTGGTTTCACCTGTTGTTCTCACCCACGCCTCATCATCCCTTCTCTCCACTCCACCCCCACCACCTTCATCTCTTCCAGTTTAGTCCTTATCAGTTCCAGGAATAACCCTCTGTTCATGCTCTTGATGAAACTCCAAGGGAGTTACAGTGCAGAAAGAAAAACAGCTCAGAATTTTCTAGGTAAAATTTCCTGACATCCTAAGGAATATATTCTTAGAAATATAAAAGACAACACAGAATTCATGTTTGTTTTATGAGTTTATACTTTTTTCATTATGGATCTCTTGGAAATCATTCCATATGGTCCTCAAAAAGAATTGCTTGAATGTCCCTCTTCAGTAGTTGCTCCCAGCTTGTATTCCATGGACTTCAGTGGGTATGGAGAGCTATTCCAAGTGGACAGTAACTCCATGTGTACAAATAACGTTGTCAGTGGGCTAAATAAAGGGTACATTCCATTTCATGCACCTATGGAGACTGGCTATTCAAATGTATGTACATAATGTTGTGATGAGTAGTGAAGAAATACATTTAACACCATAGGTTAATCCTATGTAGTTTTTTTATCCTCTTAATAGATATATAGATTTCAGCTATTATCATGCAGGTGAGAAGAATTTGTGATAATAAGAGTGTTTTTGAGATCTACAAATTTGGGAACAGCTGCTGTGAAATATATACATCTATACCCCAAAATTGTGTGTGTGTATATGTGTGTGTACGTGCAACCGTGCACATACATTATCTCTAGATACATTTTATGAAAATCTGCACCACCAGAAGGATAGTCGGATATTAAGAAAAAATTTTCTGTAGAGATGTACCTTCCAGCTCTCTCTGAGACAGCATTTTAAATTATTAAAGAGTACTTAACATTTGTACTTGAACATCTTATTTGTAAACAGATAAATTAGAAAACACCATTATTCAACAAGATTTCTCACATTGCAGAAGGAACATAGGGTCCCTTTTAGTTCCATCTTTGTAAACATTATTTATAAATCACCAAATACTTAATAGGGAGAGGATCAAAAAGCTGAGTTGATTAAATATGAATCAGAAAGTAAGATGAAGCAAAAATTGAATAGTAGTGTCTTCTCTTATTTATTGTCCAGGTTTTGAAAAATTAAGGTTCATTTTTTTTTTTGCCAATTCAGTTTTGTTACTCAAAACACACAATTTCTTCTAAACCAGAAAGTAATTTTTAGCAGCCTTGAGTATACATGTGGGTGCATTTATTTTCTCTTCATTTGAGCAAAATTTCCTTGAGTGGAAAAGACTGATCTTTTAAAATAGTATAAAAATGACACCCTCTTCTTACAGTTCAATTTATAATTGAACTCTTCAAAGAAAATAAAAATAACAAGAATGACTCCTCACATGGCTAAGACTCAGATAAAGATTTTTCTTGCTAACGTCCCTCAGAGAACTGTTATGGAAAATCACTAAACTGGCTCTGACAGTGTTTTCATATATAGAACAAAATATAAATGACAGTATTTTCATTACTGCTAATAATGAAAATATTGATGTCTAAATGTTTATACTTAGGAAAAATATGAGATGAGAGCTTAAGGGAATAAAACGTGTTGATCACTGAAATAGATTTTTTTTTTAATTTATAAAACAATCAGCATCTAATGTCCCATATGGGGTTATATCTTCTCCCCTAGTGATGCTTAGGAAAGTTAAAGGAAAAACAAAGTGAAGCAAACATACGAGGAAACAGTAAACTTAAGAAAAATTCTTAATTAGATGATCCATGAAGTCACTACCCTTGTTTATGTCCCTCCCCCCCCACCCCCAAGGGTCATTCAATAAATAACATGCTTGAGGGAGTTTGTGTAAACAGTGTCTTGGCACCAGGGAAAGGTAAGATTAGAACTAACTCCTGGAATCAGTCCTGGTAGCCTGGCTGAACTGTTCTGTGGTGTGAGTTGATGCACAGAGATTATATGCAGGATAGTTTGTCCTTTGTATCTGCTCTGTTTACAGATGTGAAACTAAATACTGTAGCTAGCATACATACAGATGAACAGCCATTTGAGAACATTAAAATCTGAACTCTTTTAACATAATTATTCCTTGCTTTTGCTCTCCAGTAGAAACTTTTCTCTTCCCATAGGGAAACAAAATGTCCTGTGCAGACACTAAAAATGAGAGTTAGTGTTTGCTGCTCCATTTGGAGAATGAGGGTGGCCTTTGTGGAAGTGTTTGGAGTCCTTGGCAAACCCTGTCTACTAATAAGCAGGGGACATTTACAAAGTCAAACTCCTTGCAAAAGGCTGGACCTGCATCTTAGAAGTAACCACTGCAGAGTTCATTTATTCAGAAAGACCGTTTCCTTTAAAACAGACAGTTCCAAAGCAGTTATTTTTCATTTTGAGAGGACATTGGAAACTCATGAAAGATGAGCCTCCTAACACTTCTACATTGATTCCACACTGCAACAAGATCCCCTTAGCTACTTGATACCTACCTAGAGGTAACTTTATGGTCTTTCGTCTACTAGATTAAATCATTTTTTCTCCCAAAGGAAGAGGGTCTATCTTTTTACATATTCAAATTTTGCTTATATGTTGAGAAAATATGATCAACTTGTTCATCATAGATTTGATTAGGCATGAAACAGCAAGAAGGGCAATGCTTTACTTCTGTTTTCTAAAAGAACATAAACAAGCAAGCATGGACCCCTATCAAATAATTTCTAATCCTTCTTGGCATTTGAGATATTTAAGGTCTTTAAAACAACCATGCAGATTCATGGCATTGTAATTTAGAATTTGTCTAAATACAATGTTGAACTGTGCCATCTTCAAGGCTAATATATAGGAACAATTCTTTTGGTCAGGTTAAATGACCTGGGGTAAAGAATGCTGTAATTAAAATTGATTCATGTTATACAGTACAGAACTCTCATGAAGTGATAAAAATGTTACTTCTTGGAAAAATGATTCCCCAAAGAAGCTGTGCCTAAAGTTACAGAGATCCTCCAAACTGAGGATGTGAATGATCTGAGGAGCACCTTACAAATAACAGGGGTCTACTGAATCAGTTAATACTTCCTATTTTCATGGCATAAATTCAGCTCCTTCTAGAAACTCTTGAAAGTATTAGCATTCTGAGTTACACATGACAAAAAAACCAACTCAAAAAAGATAAAAAAGATATAAAGGGATTGAATGGTTTACATAACTGAAAAGATCAGGACAACGGGGTGGTTTCAGATGTGTCCTGATGCAGAGGATGGTAGTCACTAAGACTCTTCCTCTGGATCTGTGCCTCACGTAGTTTCTTTCATGAAAGCAAGATGCTTCCAGCATATTCAGCCTCACAGCCTTCCAACCTCAAGACTAATGGAGAGAGGACCTGCCTCTGTCCTAATAGTCCCAATTGAAAATTTTATTATATATCTCTTTGGCTTTGATTGCATTACCTGCCCATCCCTCAATTACTGTGATCAAGAGGACGCAAGGATACAATGTGCTGTTAGACTTACACCTTGCACCTTAGGCGCATGTTCCACTCCTAGAGTTGAGGATGGGGGCCGGTATGGAAAGGAGAAGATGGGGAAGAATGAACCTTAAATTAAAACTGGAACCTTTTGCCAAAAGGAGGATGGCTGCTGGGGACGCAAACCATGAAATTTGCTGTTCCACCCTCCTGGAACGCTTTGCTGTCAGCTCAACAGACACAGCGTCATCTCGTATTGTTCCTTATGTGGCAGGGATGTTTAAAATTCATAAACAGAGTTATAACTTTATAGGCTTAATAACTTATACTGTCTAATATAATATTTAAATTTTTAATACAATTATTTATTATATTTAACTCAGTACTAGTTACTCCTTAAGTGGGTTCTTTATATTAACATCCACAAATACTTGGCATTTTAATTCGGGGTGTACAATTCAAATTCAGTTATAGTCAGTCTGAGGCAAATGTTAACATTAGGATAATTTACAATTGCACAGAAATAAACAAAGTCATTAAACTCTTTCCTCCCTGCCAGGAAGACATTATATGATACTACATCTGATTTATGTTATTAAAGACCCTCAAAAACAGGAAGAGCAAAGATTGATTAAAAGTAATATGACCCACAAATAGGAAAGAATAAAGAAAAAAAGCATATTACTAGGTACAGACACTCCAAGTAAAGTATAAAGATAACTGTCATATTTAATATCATATTAAGTACTAATTTTTCATGGCTGGAAAGGACCATAGAGATAATTCAATCCTAAAACTTCATAATAAAGATATTTTCTTGGTAAGCTATTTGTCATTATTTTCTCCATAAGACATGATGGCCAGGAAAACACATTTACATTGATATATCACTGTGATATATTAATTTTAGATTAATATTTAATCTAATTAATCTAATTAATTAATTTATAATTATTAAATAAATAAAACAATTTAATTAATAAATTAGTTTATTGATCTATTAATAAATAGATAAATAAAATAAATTTAGATTAATTTGGGCTGATTCCATAAAGAACTTTCTACTCGTCCAAGAGGAGACAACTGCACCCTAACTCAGCTGATTCCTTCCCAGGGCTTCATGCACTCCAAGCGTCATTGAGCCTCTCCATGTTCCTAGCACTGTGCTAGGTGCTGGGATACAATGATGAATAAGATAAAATGTGGCCCCTGATCACTTGATGCTTCCAGTTCAGTGAAGGTGACAGACATTAATCATGTTACAGTTGACCCTTGAACAATGCAGGGGTTGGGGGTACCAAACTCCCTGCACAGTCAAAAATTTGTATATAACTTTTGACTCCCCGAAACTTAACGACTAATGGCCTACTGTTGACCAAAGACTTACCAGTAACATAAATAGTCTATAAACATATATTTTGTATGTTATATGTATTCTATACTATATTCTTAGAACACAGTGAACTAGAGTAAAGAAAATGTTAAGAAAATCATAAGGAGAAGGGTGCCTGGTGTCCCAGTTGGTTAAACAGCTGCCTTCACCATCATGATCCCGGGGTCCTGGAGTCAAGCCCTGCATCAGGCTCACTGCTCAATGGGCAGCCTGCTTCTTCCTCGCCACTGCTTGTGCTCTCTCGTGTGCTCTCTCTTTCTCTCTCTCAAATAAATAAAATCTTAAAAAAAAACATAAGGAGAGAAAATATATTTACAGTATTGTACTGTAAAAAGTCCGCATATAAGAGGACTTGCACAGTTCAAACCCATGTATTTACCAAGTACATTCTTTAGTACAAGGTATGATTTTTTTTTTTAAATTTCTATGTCCTCTTATATGGTCTCCAAGCCCATCTGGCCCAGTCTAGAGGCTTAGGGAAGTTGCCTTACAGTGGAGAATAAGAAAAGGATGAATGTCTCGGCTGCATCACACACTCAAGGGTCTGACAGCTGCCTGCCTGTCTGGAACACAGAGAACAAGGTGAGGAAGTTACTCTGGGGCCAGATAATACAGGAGCTTGTAGACTGTAAGGATTTTAGTCTTTATTTTAAGTTTTAGGCAAAGGATGACATAATCAGATTTGCATTTGAAAAATCATTCTGGCTAAGGTGTAGAGAATAAATGCAGAGGTTGGTATAAAAATATTAGGAAGCTAGCAGAGTAATCCAGATGAGAGAAGATGATGCAGTGGTATGTCCTAGAGTGGCACTGTTGGAAAGATTTGACAGATTTGAGAGAGATTTGAAATATAAAATAGAAAGACACATTGGTTCTCACAAGTTGTAAGAGTCATTGAATGCCAGCAAGTTTTTTTTTTAATGTGCTTTCTGAGGGTTCCAATAACCAGTCTCAGTTTTCCTAATAAGACTCAATAAAGAGTATCATTCTATGATAGTCATACTCCTTTAGTTTATCATGATATTGCTGTAAGAATAGTGATGCCCATGTCCTATAGCTTTCCAGTTAATGCAAATGCCTTTTGACCATAGCCTTCATTTCTCACCTTGTTAATTCAAGTCTTTTGCTCCTGACTGAACTAACTTCATGGACACCTTCAGGAAATGTAAAAGCATACAACAATCTAAGGCATCCATATGTCTGAAAGTATTCTAAGTCATATCGTAGTTTATAGATATCCATTCCTTAAATTCTGACACTAACATGATCTGAAGAACTGTACAAGGCAGTAAAGATAGCAGACCTGACATAACACACTATATGGATACTTTTCCTCAGACAAATACTATATCTTGAGATTAAAAATTCACGTTTAGACCAAAATGATGTTGGTATCATTATATGCTTTGCAAACTTTCCATTCTGCCTCTACTTTCCCCTTTCCCTCCCTGCTTCCTATAGTATTAGTGTTCCCCAGAATCTCACTGTAGGCCACAACCAGAGATAACCAAATCACCAACGCTGCTCCTGAGCTGTCCACCTTCATGTCCAACTGCTTATCTATTCATTCAGTTAACAAATATTTTTAAGAGCCTGTTCTATCCCAGCTCCTATTAACTGCCTCCCTGAGATAGTCCTCCAAAAACTCTAATCACATACCTGAAATTAAATAATCTTCAGACTCCCCAAATCTACCCCTTACTCTCAGGTTCATCATTTCACTGAAGGTCAACATAACCCTCTTGCTTTTTCACTCAACGCCTGCCCCTCTTTCTCCTTCCCTTACAGTCCAGTCACAAGTCCCATGGCTCTTCCTTTTTGACTTCATTCAGAGTCAACCTCTTTTCCTGCCTTCCTTCACTTTTGGGGCCTCAATTTGTACCCCTTCTCGCCTCTAGTATACTAGGCTCACACTGTGTTTCCCTTCCTCCAGTTGGGTTCCCCTTACCAATCATCCTTTCCAATCCAAGCTATCGATTATGAAGACTGATCTAATCATGTCACATCTGTGCATGGAAATCTCAATGGTGATGTTTCCTCATTGCCTTTAGGATAAAATACCAGCATCTTAGTACAGGAAACAGAACCCTTAGGGATGTGCTCTTTGACCTTTAGCTACATTCTAACGCCATCACTCCACTCCCCTAAGACTCTAGTCACAGATGATTTCTTGTTCTGCAGATTCATAACATGCTCATGGCCATGCATTTGTTCTTCTGTCTCCCTCAAACCATTACTCTTTACCATAAAGATTCATTTCCAGTATTACTTCTCTGCACAGGAGTTTCAGCATCAGGCCCATCTGTGCCCCTGCCATTCTACTCTGTCCACCTATTGATTGAGACACTCACATCACAGCCTACTCTCATCTTTTGTTAACATTTCACTCAAACCAACTTTCTGGAGCATAGATTTTTTTTATTCCCTAGGATCTACCCATAGTACATGAAAGTGACCAACAAACATTTGCTGAACTAGTACTTGTGTAAGTACTTAAAAATTATTAAGTGCTTTGTATGGGATAAGTGTTTTAGCAAGTCTGGGAGAAATGCACCTGCACCCTTAATAAAAACTGAATTAAAGTATGAGTGAGAGAATGAATAAATAAATGTAAAAAACTAACTATGGGATTCCTGGAACAGGATGACTTTCAAGTATTTTTTTTTAACAATCAACACTAAAAATACATCTTATGTCATAAATCCTCCATTATCCAAACATCTATAATAATGGAAATGAAAATTTTACAAATATAATTCCCTTACTGTATTATGATACCTTTTGATATTTTTTCTGTAACTATTTTCTTTTTTTAATTATTGGCTGTAAACTACCAAATTTATTTTATGACTTGTTTTAGAAAATACTGCTTTAGTATTTTTACTATATTTGACTTATAAAGGTTTTCATTCATACAACATCTGTAGATAATTAAGACTATCGAGTCCTGGGATCGAGTCCCACTTCGGGCTCCCTCCTCGGCGGGAAGCCTGCTTCTCCCTCCCTGACTCCCCCTGCTTGTGTTCCCTCTCTCGCTGTGTCTCTCTCGTCAAAATAAATAAATAAAATATTTTAAAAAGACTATAGATAAAAAATAAATAAGCAATATCTCTTAATTGTTAGAGCTACTCAAAATTTATTGTTTTTTTTTTAAATATGTGATCCTCACTTCCCATACCACCACTACTATTTAATGACAACAAATAGCTTGTCATGAGAATTTTTTGGACATATTGCAATCATTGGAAGCAAGCGGAGTTATCCGAAGCAGGATTTGCAGTCACTGGTTTGGACAGTTCCCATTTTCAGTCTTCTCTGTTGAGTCTGAACATTGAATCCATATTTCCTATTGTGAAAGAGTTAAAGCTCTCCAGTGGTGCTCCATTCCTACTAAGTGTGCTTTCCTTATTTGTTTTTTTTAATAAAATACCTTAGTATAAAATACAGTTATGGAGTAGTTTTCTTGAAATGAAGCTAGCAATGAGGAATCAATTCGACATATATATGAAGAATCATTCGGGATATTCTTTTTTTCTGATTTCTAGACAACTCTACTACTGTGTATAAATCACTTATAGTTTTCCTATCACCACGGTGTTTGGCAAGGAAATTTGCAGTGTTTCTTCTTTAATCTTAAGATGCACATATCTGCCAACTTTTATGTTGCTCATGAAAAGTAATAAATATTACACTTCATATGTCAGCATTTCAGTGCCTGGTAAAGGAAAGAGTGTTTATTGTTTTTCTAAATGAAAGAGTAAAAAATTGAGAAAGATAAAGAGATTTTGCCAGTGTTTTGCTGTAGAAACATTTTTCTCTTTAAAAAAAAAATCTGCTATAAAAAGTATACCAGAAATGGGGATATTTATCACGATATATATGCTTTCATGACTAGAGTGGTGAATATTTTAAATTGAGACTTTGAAAAGCACACTTATGTAAATAAGCATTTTGTTTTTAAATAATTTATACTTCAAGACAAGATTTCAGCTGTGTTGATAGATTTGTCAAAATCACATTTCTGTATCTGTACTCCTGCTAAGGATAGTAGCATAGCTGTCATGAATCCTAAATTTGAACACACAACTTTTATACAGGGGATAAAATGCTATTTCTCAAGTATAATATGGGGTCCTCTTGATATGTCTCAAGGCCGTGAGTTTCCTCACTACATTTGGTGGTGATACTAACACAGAAGGCTGGAAGGTGGTATTATAGAGAAGGGAGGCTGTGTGATATCCATATTCATTTAGGTATTTTTCTGAATGTGTTTTATGAATTGGAGAATTGTTTACACCAGAAAGTGTCAAAATTTTACTGGAAATATTTCATGTTGTTTGGTGGACTAACATAAAACAAAACAAGAAAACAGGTGAGGATTTTTTTTGCATAGCAGCATAGCACTACACAAGGTGTGGGAGAACAAGCAGGGTGAGCAGGGCATTCACACAGGGAGGATCTGCAGAGGCAGCTGTCCAATAGAGGTGTCAGTCCCTGAGTAGAGTGTGGAGCATATCTGAAGTGAGGGTGACATGAAGTATTGCAGCTACAGTGGTATATGTAAGGGATTGCTCAGGGGATAGTTTTGACAATAGGCTGGCAAATGGTGTCAGAGCCTGAGCACTTAGGAGGGTGTCTGTGAAATGAGACAAGGAGTGGCAACAGGGGCTGATGATTGGTTATAGAAAGGGGGTCTGATCGGATACAAAAATATATTAGGGATGATGGGAGCCAGGTTTCTCATGGTCGAGAAGGGAGGTACAAGTATGGGAAGGTAGAAAACTAGGATAAATCCTGCAGTATTGTATCAGATTGGAGATACCGGTCTGAATTCATGTTTTACCATTTATTTCGACAACATAGCAATAGATACAGAGATAAATAAGTGTGCATTAGGATTCTCCATAGAAATAGAACCAATAATATGCCTCTGTGTGTATGTGTGTGTATGTATATGATTTATTATAAGGAATTGGCTCACCTGATTATGAAGGCTGAAAAGTCTCAAGATCTTCAGTTAGCAAGCTAGAGATCCAGGAAAGCTAGGCCAGCAGGCTCAAGACCTCGGAAGAGCCAGGGTTTAGGTTTGAGCCCAAAGGCAGGGAAAAAAATGGATGTCCCAGTTCAAAGGCAGGCAGGAGTTTTCCCTTACCTGCGGGAAGGTATGTCTTCTTGTTCTGTTCAGGCCTTTAGTGGGTTGGATGAGGTCCGCCACACTGAGGAGGGCAATCTGCTTTACTCAGTTTACTGTTTCAAAGGTTAATCTCATCCAGAAAGACCTGACACCCTCACAGACACACCCAGAATAATATTTGACCAAATATCTGAGCACCCTGTGACCCAGTCAAATTGACACATAAAATTAACCATCACAGTGTGTGTGCTTCTATGTCTATGTTTAAAAATAGCTAGCTTCCAGATCTTAGTTACTAAATACTGTTCTCCCTTAGAGAAATGGCTGAATCCAAGGCTGGGCAGGAAAGTATAACATTATCCTGGAACATCTTGTTATACCATAAAAGAGTGCTCAAAGAATGATGAGGAACATGTCAAAGGACACAGGAATCAGCTTGAAAAGGCTCCTGCTGGCCAAAGTCAGGACAATTGGAGCATCAAAATAAGTAATAATAGCAACAGATTGTAACATCAAATAAAATAAGAATCCATGAGCCCGTAATGTTTGATGAAACCATCTCTCATATTTACATAATCTCAAAGTACAAACACACTAAACACATATTACAAAGGAAAAAAAAATAATAATAGATTTTCAGTGGAGAATCCTGGCAGATGCTACTTTAAACAAATGGTCAACACTAACATTAACAGTGATAGTACATCTGGATATCTTCTTTGTAAAAATGTCTATTCATGTCTTCTGCCCTTTTCTTAACTGGATTATTTGTTTTTGGGGTGTTAAGTTTTGTAAGTTCTTTATATGTTTTGGATACTAACCCTTTATCAGATATGTCATTTGCAAATATCTTCTGCCTTTCAGTTGTGTTTGTTGTTTCCTTTGCTGTGCAGAAGCTTTTTATTTTGGTGAAGTCCCAGTAGTTTATTTTGCTTTTGTTTCTCTTGCCCCAGGAGATAAATCTAAGAAGTGAGAAGAAGTAAGAAGTTGCTATGGCTTATGTCAAAGAGATTAGTGCCTGTGTTCTCCTCTAGGATTTTAATGGTTTCCTGTCTCACATTTAGGTCTTTAATACATTTTGAATTTATTTTTTATGTATGGTGTACAAAAGTGGTCCACTTTTGTTTTTTTGCATGTTGCTGTCCAGTTTTCCCAACACCATTTGTGAAGACACAGTCTTTTTCCCATTGCATATTCTTGCCTCTTCTGTTAAACATTAATTGACCATATAATTGTGGGTTTGTTTCTGGGCTTTTTATTCTGTTCTATTGATTTATGTGTCTATTTTTGTGCCAGTACCATACTGTTTTGATTACTATAGCTTTGTAGTATAACTTGAAGTCCAAAATTGTAATGCCTCTAACTTTGCTTTTTTTTGTTTTTTTTCCCCCAAGTTGCTTTGGCTACTTGGGGTCTTTTGTGGTTGCATACAAATTTTAGAATTTTCTTCTAGCTCTGTGAAAAATGCTTGTGCTATTTTGGTAGGGATTGAATTAAATGTGTAGATTGCTTTGGGTAATATAGATATTTTAACCATATTTGTTCTTCCAATCCATGAACATGAAATGTTTTTCCATTTCTTTGTGACTTCTTCAATTTCTTTCATCAGCATTTTATAGTTTTCAGAGTATAAATCTTTCACCTCTTTGGTTAGGTTTATTCCTAGGTATCTTATGGTTTTTGGTATAATTGTAAATGGGATTAATTCCTTGATTTCTCCTTCTGTGGCTTCATTATTAGTGTAAAGAAATGCAACAGATTTCTGTATGTTGATTTTGTATCCTGCAAATTTACTGAATTCATGTATCAGTTCTAGCAATTTTTTGGTGGAGTGTTTTGGGTTTTCTTTTTTCTTTTTTTTTTTTTAAGATTTTATTTATTTGAGACAGAGAGAGAGAGCACAAGAGGGGGTGGGGGCAGAGGGAGAGGGAGAATCAGACTTCCCGCCGAGCAGGGAGCCTGATGTGAGGCTTTATCTCAGGACCTGAGATCATGACCTGAGCCAAAGGCAAATGCTTAACTAACTGAGCCACCCAGGCACCCCAGGAGTGATCTATTTATATTAATTTTCTGATGTTGATGGTTTGTAGTGATGTAAGATAATATCTTTATTTATAAGAAATACTCATTGAAGTGGTTGGGATGAGGAGCATCACATCATTAACTTACTCTCAAATTCAAGGAGAGAAAAGATTTTGTCCTTGCAACTTGTTTGAAATTGTTTCAAAATAAATAAAAAACATATATTATGGAACATTTTATTTCATTAGCAGTCTGAGATATCACTTGTTTGCATAAGAATACAGCTCTTTTGCTATATTCCCTTAACTATTATGTCTGTTTACTTTGGTGTGGAAAGGCAGTAATTACTATACCCCTCATCTTATAAATTACTAAGTATGACTTTTTACATCTTAAACAATTACTGAGGTTTGGATTTTCATTATGCAAAAACCATGTCAAGTAATGGTACATCTAGTCACAGGGAATACATTCTCACATTTCCTTCTTGGATACACATATCTCTTGCTCTCTTTCTCTCTGTCTTTTAAGGCACTTTCCTAGTATGGTAACACTCCCTGCCATTTCAATGAAACTGATTTAACAATTGTTATCCCCTATCTCTTTCTTCATTTTTAAACTCTGAGGACAGTTATCAGTCCTTTATTTATGTCTCTAAAACATTTGATATTCTTGGCCTCTGTCTCCTTGAAACTCTCAAGTCACTTGTTCTGTGACAAGGCTTTCTTACATTTCTCCTACCTCTCCAGGAATTCCTTCTTAGTAGCATTCATAGATTTGTTTCCCTCTGATAGTCCTTAAGATATTGATGCTTCTGCAAGTTCTGTTCTGTCTCATCTTATCCCTAAATGCACACTCCTCCTGAGTCATCTCTTCAAAGTCTTAATAGCCACCTATTGGCTGATGGCCTCAAATTTCTCTTGTAGCCAGACGTCACTCCTGAGCCTGGACCTGAATACCCTGCTGCCTACAAACACATCCTCATTTCCACTTGAGTATCTCAAAGTCAGGAAGTACAAAACTGAATTCATCACCATCTTCTATTGTTCTGTTCTCCCTTAAATCCCCCCTAGCAGGCATGGTACTCTCTTTTATTCCTCCTGGTGAATCACATTGCCATCTACCTAATGGCCAATAAGATGTTTTTTAATTTCCTTTTTATTTATCAAATCCATACATCTGTTTTCTCCCCTCCACTGTCTTAGTTCAAATCACTGTTATCTCTTCTCTGGATTACAGCCTCATAGTTGGTGTACCGGACAGAAACTTGGCCTGTTTCCAGTTTGTCTTCATAGTGATACCAGGGCATACATGCCAAAACACAAATCTGACTATGCAAATCCTCTGATCAAAATTGTATGTTGTCCCCTCATTGCCTTTGGGCACAAAGCAAACTTGTTAGCAAGATGTGAATGATCTTTCCCAATTTGGTCACTGCTCACCTCTCCAGCTTCCTCCTTTTCTCATTCTCTTTTACCAATACTGTGCTCCTTGCAGTTCTATGACAAAGTCATGCTTTACCCAGCTTCCAGACTGGAATGCACTTTATGCCTCATTTCCTTTTTCTTTCTTCACCTTGTTAACTGTTAGTCATAAATAAGAGATAACCATGTCTTCCAGGGAGTCTTCCTTGATAGCCCTTCAGCCACTAGTTGTTCCCTCAGAATCCTGTGATTGTCTTTTATTTGTATCAGAGTACTAGTCATATTGTAATTATTTTTTTCTGTCTCCATCCTCATAACCATAGTCAAAACCCTTTAAAAGCCTTGCATAACTCTCGGAATAAGATCTAATTCTTTACTCTGGTTAATGTTATCTGACTCCTTTCTAAGTCTCCCACCTCATCTGGTACCATTTTTTGTCTTCCCGGGTGTTCTCAGGTGTTGCTGCCCTTCTCTTTGGTCCTCACATTTGCCCTGCTCATTTGCAACTCCTGGTCTTTTCATAGCTGGCTCCTTCCTGTCATTCATACTTTACCTTAAATATCACCTCAGCAGAAAGGCTTCCCTGACCACCCAATCTCCTGCAACCCCTCTCTCAATCTCTGTCACTGTACACCATTTCAGTTCTCTGCATAGTGCACATCCTCAGTGAATGTTTCTCTTAATTATTAATTTGTTTATTTCTTATCTGTGTGTCCCCAGCCAGATGTAAAACTCCATGAGAGCACAGACCTTGTCTACTTTTTTCTTTACATATCCCAAATGCCAATAAAAAGGCCTCAATAAATAATTAGTTGAATGAATGACACCCTCATAAGACTACAGGCTTCTTGGGGCACCAGGGTGGCTCAGTTGGCTAAGTGTCTGCCTTCAACTCAGGTCATGGTCCCGAGGTCCTGGGATCGAGCCCCACATCGGAATCTCTCCTTGGCGGGGGCCTGCTTCTCCATCTCCCTGCTGTTCCCCCTGCTTGTGGTCTCTTTCTGTGTGTCAAATAAATAAAGAAAATCTTAAAAAAAGAAAAAAACTACAGGCTTCTTATTATCTAGAAATAATAATTTCTATGTATATGGCATCATTCTTGATGTATCAAAGGCAGTAATCTCATTCATTCACTCAAACATATTTAAGTTATTTTTATATCCTAGGCACTGTGTGGTAGATGCCAGTGAGAAAAACACAGTCTCATGACAAAAATGCATAGTCCACCTCGTATGCAAATGCAGTTCAATTTTCCCAAGGCTGGAAGCTTGGAAGTTGTCCAACTTTCTAGAATCAGCCTTTACTTTGATCACACAATATAGAAAATTCAAAAACCCATGCCAAGTGAAATCTAGCACCCTTACTGATATTACTAAGAATTCATCAGGGTCATGGAATGATTAGTTTCAGAAGCTGTTTGTCACCTCTTGCTCCACATCCCTGCCCTAAGCTTCATTCTTGATGTCTTCATCTTACTTCCTTCAGCCACTGTCCACTATAGCCGCACAAAAGAATTTCCTTCTTCTATTCCACCAAACATAAACTTACTGTATGTAATTGACATGTAATGAAGGCTTGAGGACTTAGGGGTAAATTATAAATCAGAACAGAAAACAGTCTTCTATTAGCAGTCCCAAAGGCTCTTTTCCCCAACAAGAGAACTCTCACTAACAGTTTTTTCCTTAGTCCTCTGCCTGCCACTGTATTTATTGCTAGATGCTACCTCCACCTACAGAAATCTTTCTCTCAGAAAATTCCCACTGCTCCAATACCTAGAAAATTTAGCTTCCCTTGTATCACTCTTTCTCTCCCAAATGAGTCCACATATCTCATCACAAGGGGGCCACAAATAGGTTTTCCTAAGCAAAAGAGCTATCTACTCCCCTTGATGGGGGAGTGATTCTATTTGAACAGAGCAGAATTATCATCTCCCTCACTTTAAGATAACCGTCTAAACTTCTGTCAACAATGCCTAAAATTATATTTAGCTTTAGATTAAACATACTGCATAATTGACTCATTGAAACTGTTTAGACTGAAATCTTTAAGTCTTTCAGAAGAGTTGCCTTTCAACTGCATCTCTGTCATTTTGCCCTAGTTTATTTGGAATTTTAACCGAAGTACAGACATTCATCCCTGATAACTTTCATCTTATTATATTTAGCCCATCATTTCAGCATGTCAAGATCTTTCAGAATTTTGGTTCTGGCATACAATATATATACTATCCCTGCCAACTTCATGTCAAATGCACTTGCTTAAGTATGTTCTCTATCCTCTCAGCAGCCACCAAAAATGGCTAATAAGCATGTGCTATTTTGTGACAGGATTCTAATAGCTAAAAGAAGATAGCCAAATAAGATAGATAAAAATTTCAAGATATGAAAAAGTATAACAATCAAATGAGAGATTAAAATTTGCCAAATGAGACATCCAAGAACAAATATTTTTAGATTGGGAGTAAAGGTCTCATATTCAGTCATGTATCTCCCATTTCTCTTGATAATCCCTTCACTACTTATTTTGAGGTAGAGATTGTTCTGGAGATGGAATGAGGTGTGGAAAGGGTGGTTGCCATAAAACATACTTTAATGTGGCAGGGCCAGAACTGGCCTAAGGCAAGTCAGAAGCCAAAGACAGAAAATTTAAGGAGGCACTCAGTCTCAGGATCTTGCAAGAGCAGGGCAGCCTTGCACAACTGTGGGAATGAGTGCCCCCCTCTTAAATTTTGCATGCTAGGCTTCTACTTGTCATCTTGTTCAAAGTCTTATAATGGAGAAGGACATTTAACTTATAGAAGGTGTCCTTGCCAAAGTTTATTCCTTCAGCCTAAGCTTGAGCTACCGTATTTCTACCTTCCTCATTGCTAGCTGAAACACCACAGTTAATCCTAGCAAACTTCAAACCATGCTTGAATTTGTCCTCTGCTCATTTCTCTAGTGATCTAAGACCACAATTACTAAGGGGGAGCTCTAGGTATCAGAAATAATAAGAAATAGGCTTAACCTACCTTTTAAATTAATAACATAGACCAAAAAGGTCAGGTTTTTTTTTTTATTATTGTTCAATACATTCTGCAACCTTCTTTGTCAGCCACTGTATTATTTTCTTTGTTCTGCTTTCCCCATTTTCTTGCAGTTTGGTCCACCAGTACCCTCACTTCCAGGAAAGGCAGGATCACAACCAATTCTGGCTGAGTTAAGTGTATTGGGATCCTCTTGGCAACCCTGCACTGGTGTATGAAATTAACTTGCTCTGTCCAGACCTGCTTGGTCATGTTTTCTTGGGGTTTGAAACTACCTTGTGTCCAAATCTCTGTTCCTCAGGACTGATGCCTACGTGATCATGTAGCTGCAAGCCACAGCATTTCTGCCTTCCTCTTTCCTGATGTATATCATTATTATACCATAGCTGCTGAGTACCTGTAGAGGTTGTATCCTCCGTTAAAAAATTATGTGTCCCTTCACCATGCTGTTTTTATATAGGTGTTTACCTGGTTGAATACACACAAATCCTAGCTCTTTTGCTTTTTAAAAAGTAGGTTATTTCATGAATGGACGAGTGGACTAATGAGAATGAGCAGTAGGTACTAGGTGTTTCAACACTCAGAAAGACATGATTAAATTAACTGAGCTGCTAGTGTGCCTTACAGTATGTAAATACTTGGAAGCCAGGCAGATGGCTGCTATGATATCTTTTTTCCCCCCACAGTTGCAATATATATGTGTATATATATATATATATATATATATGTATATTATATGTACACATGTGTATATATAATATACATATATATTTTTAATTATGTTCAATTAGCCAACATAGAGTACATCATTAGTTTTTGATGTAGTGTTCAACGATTCATTAGTTGCTATGATATTTTAATGTCTTTGGTATAGTTATTCCTTACCAATGATAAGCATTGCTTTACTTAAACACTTTAGTTGGAAAATTATAATTGACAGATTTAATGCCTAGTGAATAAAGGAGATTCAGAGAAAAATAATAAAAATATGTCATACGTGTGATACATGTGTACATGTGCATACACACACGTTCACACACATATATATATGAATAGATGTAAATTATAAAGGGCAACCAGTGCCAGAAAAAGCCAAATTCTTTGCCACTCTTGCTTGCTCCAGTATCACCCTTTTCATTATTCAAAAGCAAGTAGCTAAGGTGGATTCTAAATGAATCTATGATAAATTATTATGTTAACTTTATATAAGGCAGGTTGTATCCTCCTTAATGTTTTAAAATTCAATCCAACTAGATTAAAATTTAATGGTTTTATTTTTTATTTACATGTTCCCTTGTGATGTTTTCATAAGTCCTATTGCTCTTTCAGCAAGAAATTTTTTTAAAATTTTAAAACATTATTAGACATTACAATAGGCATTAGGAATACAGCAGTGAAAACATCCATAATGCCTACCTTCATAGATTTTATAAACTAGAGGGACAGATAAAATTAAAGCTGTACTCAAGGAAACATTTTCGTTAGAGATGCCTTATATCTCATTTCCAACCGAACACCCTCATTAAAATTTTATGAAGCCACTATTTAGGAAAAGAAGAGGAGTTGGGTCATAAACAGATGACAGATTTTAGCAAATTTATGGAACACATAAAAGAGGTGGGGAAATGGTAATGGGTGAATTAGATCAGAGGAAATCTCCAGCCTAGACTACACAGAGAGGTTTGTAGTCTAAACTCATCTGTAATGTAGAATCTAGGCGATGCTTGGGACTGAAAAATGCTACACTCAGTTGAGGGCAAAGTTAGATATGAGGCTAAAAATGGGAGGGAAAATAGAATATCTGTTTGTGGAATGGTTAATTATACCACACACATACATCTTCCCAACCTCCAAGTGAAGCTTGTTTGAAAGCAAGCTTCTATCCAACCAGGCAGGAGGGTACTTCTCTAAAGAAGTTGAATAGTCCTAGAGAAAATGACTTATTTAAAGTTCCTCCAGGAGAAGAAACTTAAATGTAGGGTTCCCAGGCCCCCGCCCCAACCCTGCCATTATTCTAAAAAAGTGCTGCCTGTGAATTAGCAATAGAGGTACCAATATATATAGAGGTGCCAATCAGCTTTTTTGCCATCTTATAACAACTAAGATGCACTAGAAGTCTGAAGAAAGCCTTCAATATGAAAGAATGGCCAAAATAAACCAACATAAAAACCATCTTTGAAAAAAAAAAAAACAACAAAATACCTCTAATAGTCATCCTTAGAGTCCCATGGGGAACTTGCATCCATAAAACAAGAATAGGAAGCTATAAAAGTAACAACCAGAGAATTAAAATGAGCTCTTGCCTATCAAATATATTATGGCCAAAAATATTATAGGTGAATTGAAAAATGAATTTAAAGAATTCTTCCAGAATATACAGGAAAACAACAACAGCAAGCAAACCCACCCCCCAAACAAAACAAAACAACAATAACAACAACAAAAGACTGAAGATGTGAAAGAAAACAGAAGTATGGAGAAACAACATATAACACTGTAGCTAGAGTGACTTTCTAAAATGCAAACCATCGTGGGGCACCTGGGTGGCCCAGTCTGTTAAGCGTTTGCCTTCGGCTCTGGTCATGATCCCACTGAGTCCAGGAATCAAGTCCCACATCGGGCAGGCCCTCTGCTCAGCGGGAAGTCTGCTTCTCCCTCTGCCTTCTCTTCCCTCTGCTTGTGTTCTCTCTCTCACTCGCTCTCAAATAAATAAAATCTTAAAAAAAAAAAAATGCAAACCATCCCTTCTGGTCTTCTGTTCATAATCATTTAAGTCTTACCAATTGCCCTAAGTAGAAATCTTTTCACATTAAGAGGCTTTGTGGTTTGATCCTTTCTCTCTAGTCTTGACTCAGAGTCTTGACTCATAATTTTTCCCATTGCCTCCTAGACTCTGGACTCTGTGAATACTTCTCTTCCGGAAAAGACCTTCTTTCCCATGTACATTCTTCACCTGGTTTCTCTTAACTCCTTCTAGAATTAGGTTGAGCACTTTCTCAAGAAGTTTTCCAGAATTCTCCTAACATGTAATTTTGTTTACTCATAAGTTTCTTGTTTTAAATTGTGAAATCTTAATGTAGGAACTGCATTTTTCATTTCTATTAGATTAAACAGTATGAAATTGTTGATTTTAGGTCTTACATTCCCTAGGTCATATATAAACAATTTCATGTAATTTAATTTGATATATCCCAGCCCTTAATGTAATACCTGAAGCTTAATGAATGTTAGATAATGTTCTGTTGAAAGAATAAGTTATTACCAATATTGGTAGGGAAGAATTACCCTTGTAATCTGGGTTTTTACAGTTTTCCCAAATAAAAAATAAAGGCTTCATTGTTATAGTATAAGATCATTTTAAGATCAGAAACTAAACTGTCATTTAAATCAGCAACGTGCTAAAAATCAAACAAAAATACACTTAAGTCTCTCTCTCTCTCTCTATATATATATATATTACAGAGTGGTTTCTTTTTTTTTTTTTTACATAATCTGCATGAAGATACTCTTTCATATGGAAGAGAGAAGTAGATTTGCTGTTGAATATTCTGTCTTCTGTCTCCCTGTGGTTAATTTTCAGTTAACATTATGTGGTAAAATCACTTTTTCAGTCTCACTTGGCTGTTATGGCTATTTAAAAGAAGGCTACCCGCTGAATTGGAAATGAAAAAAATATTGATTGAACATAGTGAAATCAATTGGACCTTTTAGTGTTTTACATCTGTTTGTTTGTTTCCTGCTAACTTTCAAATTGGTTGACTGATTTTGATCAAATTTGCTGCACTTCAATTTTAAGTGTCAAGATCAAGGCCAATCTTCGAAGGAATCTTCCAGTATGCAAAGTTAGTCTTTAGGAAATTCACAACCTCAGAACATTTCTTGAGCAGAATCACAAAGTGGATACACTATGTCTCAGATACTTTACATCTGTGTCTTCTCGATTTCATATGGTGTCTGTTTCCTCATGAAACAGATGAATCAGATACATTTTTGATCAGAAATTGAAAGTTCTTATGCCTGACAGAGGAAGTGTAGGCTTTAATGACAAAAGCAAGAGATATTAACACAGGCAGACAGGTTTTCCCACTACCCTGAAAGCGTTTCAGATTCTACCTTGCTCTGTGGAACATGGTACTATATTAACAGTGAAAACATGAGAAACTGTGTTCTCTGAGTTTCTATTTTGTCATCTCAAAAATGGAGTAAAATATTACCTATCTCATAAATTTGAGTATTTTATAAGAAACTGCATGTATAGCTCATAACAGAGTGCCTGATGTATAGTGTGTGCTTGATAATTATTAGCTATTGATATTATCTATTCCCCCAAACAAATGATGTCTAGCTTCTCACTTAAAATCAGAAGTAGAAGGTCCATATACTAACTTTAGCACTCCTGTTTACCCTTCATCTAGATTTCCCCAATGGTGCTATCTTGTATGGCTATAATACAATATAC
Source organism: Callorhinus ursinus (assembly GCF_003265705.2). Classification (NCBI taxonomy): domain Eukaryota; kingdom Metazoa; phylum Chordata; class Mammalia; order Carnivora; family Otariidae; genus Callorhinus; species Callorhinus ursinus. The sequence goes on from NW_027397084.1 coordinate 25,754,115, forward strand.
AATCCAGAATATTTATATTGGTATGATCCACAGAGTTTATTCAGTTTTCACCAGGTCTGTGTGCATGTATTTGTGTGTATGTATGTGTAGTTCTATGGAATTTTATCATACGTGTAGAGTTGTATAATCACAGCAATCAAGATACTGACTGATCCACCACCAGACTCCCTTGTGCTACCCCATTTCTAACCTCACTCACTTGCCTCACTTCTCTGCCTAACCAACAAGCAATAATCTGTACTCCATCTCTATCTTTTTATCATTTCAACAGTGTCATCCATGGAATCACATAGTATATGACCTTTTAAGATTGGCTTTTTATACTTACTTAGCATACTTCCTTTGAGATACATTCAGGTTGTTATGCATATCAATAGTTTGTTCCTTTTTATTGCTGAATAATATTCCATGATATGGAGGTAATACAGTTATTTTAACTGTTTCTAAGGACATTTGAGTTATTTAAAGTTTTTGACTATTACAAATTAAGGGGCCATGAACATTCATTTACAAGTTTTTTTGTGCACATAAGTTTTCGTTTCTTTAGGGTAAATGCTCAAGACTATTTGGTTTCACATATTTTACAGTTACATTGCATGATTCATACACATTCAAGATCGCTGTCTTTTTGGTGGATTGGCTCCTTTATCATTATGTAATGATTGTTACATACTGTCCCTGGTAATTTTCTTTGTTCTGAAGTATACTTTATCTGATATTAATATAGCTATTTATATTGTATTTTGATTAATGTCTTCTTGGTATATCTTTTACTGTTCCTTTATTTTCAACCTACTTATATTGTTATATTTGAAATTTCTTATAGACTGCATTTAGTTGAGTCATATATTTTTAATCTACTTCCTAATCTCTGTCTTTTAATTGGTGCACTAATGTCATCTATATTTAATGTAGTTATTGATATTTTAGGACTTAATTCTGGCATTTTTGCTTTTATTTTTTTAATTTTTATCTCTGTTTTTAATTTCTCTGTTTTCTTTATGCTGCCTTCCTCAGGGTTATTTTGAATATTCTTTAGAATTTCATTTTGATTTATCTATACCATATTTGAGTGTATTTATTTGTATAGTATTTTTAGTGATTTCTATAGGTGTTATATGATGCGTAGATGACCTGCCAGTCTATTAGTGTCATCATTTTACCAGTTCTAATAAAGTATAGAAAACTTACCTTCCTTTATGTCTCTTTAACGTCCCTCAATTATATTTCTTAAATATTTTCTCTACATACATTAAAAACATACAATATTAAAATTTTTGCTTCAACATAAAATATAATTTAGAAAACTCAGGGGAGCAAAGGAAGTCTACAGTCATTCTGGATTCATACTCATTCTGTTTTTCTTTTTCCCTTTATTCCAGGATTCCTTCTTTTATCATTTACTTTCTGTTTAGAAAAATACCATTTGGGCATTCTTTTAGGTTACGTCTGCTGGCAACAAATTCTCTTGGATTTTATTCATCTGAGAATGTCTTGATTCACCTTCATTCACAAAGGTTTTTTTCACTGGATATAAAATTCTCTGTTGACAGTTCTTTCTTTTAGCAGTTGAAAAATATTATCTTGCTTCCTTCAGGCCTCATGGTTTCTGATGAGAAATTCACCGTCATTTGAATTGTTTTTTGCCTATTGGGAGGATAACTGTTTCTCTCTTGATGTTTTCCAGATTTTTAAAAATAATTCTTAGGAGCATTTTTATGGTTGTGAATTTATGTAGTGTATTCCAGAACCATATTGCGGTTAAAACATTTTTTCAGTGAAATAATACTATACATTTTCAAATATACGACTAGCAATCTCAGAAACATCTTTTATACATGTACCTTTACTGAGTGTTTTTAATACAGCACAGTGCAGTGAACACATGATTCACTAAAGTACACTATATCTATTCACATATACAAGACAATTCTTAGAATTTTTTTTATTGAAGTATAGTTAACACATAGTGTTACATTCATTTCAGGTCTACAACATAGTGATTTGACAACTCTGTACACTGTTATACTCACTACAAGTGCAGCTACTATCTGTCACCATACAACAGTATTAAAATACCATTGACTGTATTCCCTATACTGTAGCTTTTATCCCCATGGCTTATTCGTCCCATAACTGGAAGCCTGTATCTCCCACTTCCCTTCACTAATTTTTTTCCCTCCACCCACCCACTACCCTCTGGCAACCACTGCTTAGTCTCTATATTTATGGGTCTATTTTTATTTTTTGGTTTGTTGATTGGTTATTTTGTTTTGTTTTTATAGATTCCACAAATAAGTGAAATCATACGGTATTTGTCTTTCTCTGTCTGACTTATTTCACTTAGTATAATGCTCTCTGGCTCCATCCATCTTGTTGCAAATGGCAAGATCTCATTCCATTTTATGGCAGAGTAATATTCCATTGTGTTTATATACCACATCTTAGTTATCCATTCATCTATTGATGGACACTTAGGTTACTTCCATATCTTGGCTGTTCTACAAAATGCTGCAATAAATAGAAAGGTGCATATATCTTTCTGAATTAGTGTTTTTGTTTCCTTTGGGTAAATACCCAGTAGTGGAATTACTGAATCATATGGTATCTCTTCATGCTGGGTTTTTTCACCCACAGGTTTATAAAATAGGGGTTCCAGCCATGTATTTGTCACCTTAAATATGTCATTTAAGAATGATAATGAGATTAAGATGATTATAAAGAGTTAAAACTGCTGAAATATATGCATTTTAAATTCTTCATTTAAATATCTTGCTATTTAAAAATTAATTAGCTTATTTAAAATAAGGTCCTGTTTTAGAGAACAATGGAATAATAAAAAGCATCTAACATTATAATCCATTGGCAGGATAAACATATCAACAAATTGTACTTATAAAGGCCTAACCAATGTAAGTGCACACCCATTGGATAAAAAGTCTCAAAAAAAGAGGAAACTAAAATTTAGTGAGGTGATAAAAAGAATTCGTAAGAGGGGATATCAAAAAGTACAGGGAGTACTCTTTTTATTTCTAAAAATAGTTAGAATTAAACCAAAGTTAAAAATAATTAAGACTTAAACCATACCAGGAATGCCATCCTCTTTAAATCAAATTATCATCATGCTGGAGGCAAATGAAACTTTACATTGTAATTGAAAAAAGAGATTCTTCTTAAGATGCTGATGATTAGTATAATCTTGAATCTTCTCAAAATACATTACATTTTTTAAAAACTAAAGTAATAAAACTTTCCTTAAAAATGCTTCTAAAAATAAAATACACAGCTAACTTCTTATATAAGACATGGCTCGCTTTGGAGCCCAGGAGTGTTTGTTTGTTTGTTTGTTTATAAACTTACTTCTTTCCCAAGATCTTATAATAAGTCCTGAGCAAGACCAAAACTTGAACACTTTTTTTTTTAAAGCATATTAGTGTATTATTAATTTCAGGGTAGAATTTAGTGATTCATCAGTTGCATATAACACCCAGTGCTCATTACATCAAGTGCCCTCCTTAATGCCCATCACCCAATTACCCCATCACCCCACCCACCTCCCCTCCAGCAACCCTCAGTTTGTTCTCTGTAGTTAAGAGTCTCTTATGGTTTGTGTCCCTCTCTGTTTTTATCCTATTTTATTTTTCCTTCCCTTCCCATATATTCATCAGTTTTTTTCTTAAATTCTGCATATGAGTGAAATCATATGGTATTTGTCTTTCTCTGACTGACTTATTTTACGTAGCATAATACCCTCTAGATCCATCCATGTCATTGCAAATGGCAAGAATTTGTTCTTTTTGATGGCTGCATAATATTCCATTGTAATAACCACATCTTTCTTTATCCATTCATCCAAGGATGGACATCTGGTTGGAGCCTGGGAGTTATCACCATCATTGTCTTTCTTCTTTGTGCCATTGCCACTGTGCCAGAACCGATTCATAAAGGAGAAATTTTTGAAGACAAAAAAGAATGTGAAAGTATGATGGTTAATTTTGTGTGTCACCTTGACTTGGCCACAGGATACCCAGATACCTAGTTAGTTATTATTTCCATGTGTGTTTATGAGGGTGTTTCCAGATAAGATTAGCATTTGAATTGATAGATTGAATAAAGCAGATTGCCCTCTGCAATGAGGGCAATCCTCTCTGTTGAGGACCTGAATAGAACAAAAGGTAAAGGAAGAGAGAATTATCTCTCTGCCTGACTGCTAGAGCCGAGGCATCACTCTTCTATCCTTGAACTGGAATTTATACCTTTGGGTCTTGTGGTAATCAGACCTTCAGACTTGGACTAGAACTTATGCCATTAGTTCTCCTGGTTCTCTTAGACCTTCAGATTCAGAATAGAATAAAGAACCAACTTTCCTGGGTCTCTAGATTGCAGACAGCCGTTGTGGGGCTTCTCAACCTCCATAATGGTAGAAGTCAATTTGTTATAATGAATCAACAAATCTCTCTCTCAATATAGATCTAGATATAGATTTCTATATCCTCTTGATTCTCTGGAGAACACTGACCAATATAAAAAATATAGTTTATAAATAATTAATAATGATTATTAATTAATGATAACTGTAAATATGGGACTTTTATTTTTAAAGTTATTTCATAAAATCATTATATGTAAAGGATAATTTGATTCATAAAACAATTTCTTTCTTTTTTGAACCTGGGACAGTCAGGACAAACCAGAATGGTCGCTTACCCTAGAAGAACCAGAAAAACTATCTTCAAGGAAAGTAAGAAACAACTCTAGCCCCTAATCCCACTGTTTGACAGGAGAAAGGGAGGGAAAAATAAGAATGGCTTAAGAAGGGTGCCCAGGAGGTTCAGTTGGTTGTTGATTGTGGCTTAGGTCATGCTCTTGGGGTCGTAGAATCAAGCCCCACACCAGGCTCTGCACTCAGCCTGGAGTCTGCTTGTCTCTCTCCCTCTACTCCTCCCCCCGCCCCAGCTTGCACACATGGTGCACTCTCTCTCAAATAAATAAATAAATAAATAAATAAATAAATAAATAAATAAATAAATAAAACTCTTAAAAAGAATGGTTTAAAAATGAGGAGTCTGGTCAAACCCAGATTGCTGAGAAGCAAGACAAGTTTACTAGCAGAATTCCAGAAAGTGTCAGGAATCAGGAACCCCTGTGTCCTCATAAAGCAGGTGTGGGAAGAGGGTTGAAAAGGGAGAAAGTGCTAAGTAGCTTCAGTGTGGCCCCCATTCTTCTCCTCCACCATTTTCAGACATGTCGTGCTACACTGCAGTTTCTCTGAGCCTCGCCTGTCTTCTTGTTCCAACCACTGAATAATAACCAACCCTTTGTGAGCTCTGACCAACTTCAGGTGAGTGCAACTTAACATCACTTTACCTTATGCCAAAGCACGTTTCTCAGCTACTGCTCTAGGGCTTCTCTGTTGACACAGTGACAAATGATGCTATGAGACTTTGCTTATTGCCCACACATACACAACCCAAACAGCAGGAGGGTTAGGTCAGGGGAGCAATTCTTTACTTCATAGGAGACAGGAAAGAGACGCCTGGGTGGCTCAGTCGTTAAGCCTCTGCCTTCGGTTCAGGTCGTGATCCCAGGGTCCTGGGATCGAGCCCCGCATCGGGCTCCCTGCTCTGCGGGAAGCCTGCTTCTCCCTCTCCCACTCTCCCTGCTTGTGTTCCCTCTCTCACTGTGTCTCTCTGTCAAACAAATAAATAAAATCTCAAAAAAAAAAAAGATTCAAAAAACAGGATAGAGGACAAAGGGGATAAATTCTTCTGCCTGTCCCTACCCTGCCCAGATGGATGGCCCTGAATCACAGTTTATACATACCCTGAACCAGAGGATGGTCCTAAAAGATTGAGCAATCAATCACATGTTCCTATGGTCAGATCAATAGTGTATTTTCACATTGGCCCTTTCTCTTCCTCAGCTTTGCTCCTCTGGTCCCTCCCTCCAGTTCCTTAAGATTACATTCTCTAGTAGAGTAGTAACCCTTAGCTCTTGCCCTTAGGTTCTGCTTTCTGGGCAACCCAAGCTTACATGCCACCCCAGGAGGCAATAATTCTGGAGAAGGTGAATTGAGAGGGCTCAGGAACCTAGAGCCTCAAAGAGCTGGGACAGAACCCTATCTCCAACTCACTAAATTGAATATAGATCACAAAGAATATGGAACTGGTTCTGTTTTTTCAATGGAAACACCTCTAGTCTAAATATGTAAGTGTTTTTAGTCAGCAGATGGAGTTGCAAGCGACAGCCCTGCTGCTGTGGACCTCTCCCCATAGAAGATGGGGCCTATTTGGGGCAATAGCTTTTTCTTACCCAAACATTAAGATCATTTTCTTCACTGTAATTTATGGAAAAAGTTCTCTCAAACTTACCCTGAGTTGAAATCATCTCTGTAGAAATTTGAAAAGAAATTTGATAAAACCTTCATTTGAGGGACGTGGTTAAAGCTTGTCCATCTCTAGGTCAGAGAAACTTGACCTATTTTCTTGCAGTGAGGGAACGTCATGTATTTCTAAAAAGGTGACTTTCCAGAAAGTGAAATTCCTTATGTTCTGGCTTTTAAAAGATGAAATATAAATAAATTCCATAATGTATTCAAAAACAAAACAAACAGCAGCAGCAAGAAAACTGCCTGCAAGCAGACCAACCTACAACAGGTGGAGAGAAAACAGGACCCTGAGGAGGGGAGAGAGGTGTGCCCAGCCTGGGCCACCATGTCCCCTATAGGATCAGCTGTCCCACCAAGGGCCTGACCTACTGCATGAAGAATAGGACAGAGATCCGCTCTTCTGGGAGCAGACAGCCTGCCATCCGTACACAGTGCTGCTTGGTGTAGCACCTAGCTACATCATTCCTGCATGTCTTGGAGCCCATCTTTTGGGTGAGGGGTATGCTGCTGTGCTGCTACGGAGGGGAGAGGGAATCTCAAAACGGTGCTCACAGGTGTGGGGCAGCCTTCTCCTTGCCCAGATGTTGCAGCTCTTGCCAGGACCAGCTGGCTGCCTCACTGAGCTTAGCTGCTAGGGAGCCATGAGCAAGTTCAGGGAGCCTAGGAAGCAGGAGTCGGATCTGTATAAAGAAGAGGTGTCCCACCTGAACACCCCCAGTGAGCATTTCTGTAACCTCTGGGTCCAGGGCCCATTGCTGCCAGAGTAGCCCACAGGAGGTGGTGATCTACACTAGCCAGGACTACCTGTCTTTTTCACATGCACAAGAAGGTGTGGAAGGACCTGGAGGACCAGGAGAAGCTTCTGAGATGCTCCAACACCTGGTGAACTCAGTGGGTATCCCGCAAGGGAATGGCATGGGGTGGAGGGTGTAGAATTAGTGAAAAATTCATAAACAAAATTAAGGCCTTTTGAAAAAAAATAACAATAACCCTTTCCCTCCATATCCCATCTGGTGGGAATTAGGAAAGCCATCTGTTATCATCAGTTAATATTTTTTCTTCAACCCTCCTTCATCCTGCACAAAAATATATGCAGAATTAAGAAGCTACAGAGCATTTGGGGAGCCAGTACCATCACACTTTTTTGATACTCCCAAGTAGATGTACAGCAGCTCAGTTGCCCCCTTCCTAAATTTGGCTGAAAGCCCGGTATCTCTCTAGTCTGAGCCAATGGCCTTTACTCCCTGAACTGTCCCCAAATCTAGGGGCTTGTGCAGACCCAAACGGAAGTCTGTCCAATATCCTTTTCTAACTCTTACTCATGAGGATAAGAGCGCTTTGGGCTTTCAGTTAGCTATTGCTCCCCCCACCGCCCCACTCCTGCTGCCACATAAAGCATCAACCTCCTAAAACCCCAAAGATGCATTTCTCTCTCTCCCTCTCCCTCTGCCCTTCTGCCCCCCTGCTTTTTCTCACCACTGAGCTTGACTGTGGGGAGACAGTTCTAAAGGATGCACTAGTCCCAAGGAACTTCCTTGTTCAAGGATGAGCAGAGCAACTCACTCAACACAAAGTTACTTTTATCTTTGGCCGGACTGCCTGCTATATACATTTTTCCCACTAAGTTTAATCAGAGACTTTATTTTGAGGCAAAATTCTAAACGTGAACCATTTATCCTAGCAATAGGCTTTTATCTTCCTAGGAATCGGTCAACAAAAGCATTGCATGAATGTTCATGTATGCTGAGAACTGAAGGAGGTGCTAGGTGAGTAGAAGGATGTGACTGTGATTAATAGCAGCTAGAAAATATTTATGAAGTAGGATCTAGAGATCCCACACACTTTTCCTTGCACTTTCTTCAGCCTCTTGAAAAAATTATAAAGGCAGTTATGAAGAGGAAGCTATTAGTAACCAGGATATTTGAGAGAACATTCTGAAATACTACTTCTCGGGGAAATTGGTTACTAATAGCCTTTACGTCCAATACATTTCAGATAAGATTCCTAAAACCAAAGCTTCTCTTCCACTGTACATATAAGAGATCTTATGATCGATCACTTTGTTCACCTAAGCAGTCATACTTCACAAGAACGAGATAAGCTTTGGACTCAAAATATATCCCTGTATTGGAAAGGAGCCTTGAAAGGCTATGCCGAGAAAGCTCTGTCTCCTGGCTTAAGTGCTTTTCAGCTCCTGGAATGAGTTCCTATTATTTCGCTTTGCACCACTGAGTATTTCTCACTTATTCAGCTTTCTTAATTCCCAAAAAGCACTTTATTTTTTCTCCCTCCTTTGGTTTTTCTTCCCTTGTCAGAAAGAAATGTCACTCCCACAGTTGTTTTCTTCTTTTCTGTGAGAGTGGATTGTTCTAAAATTATTTCATTGTGCCAGGTGGTACAGTCTTTTCAACCTCTAATGAAATGCTCTTCGCTGAACTTAAGCCATTTTCACAAAAGATAGAGTTTACAGACTCTTTCCCCATTTGTAAAGTTAACTTTATTCTTATGATATACCTTTTAAGACTGTATTCCAAGCTAAGTGTTGCTAGCAAGAGTCAAATAATGTTTGGATAGTAGGGGAGATCTCAACACTCTGGCACAGAAAACTGCAGGAGTTTTTCAAGTGCTAACATATCTATATGTATTTAGAGAAATATAATTGTGCATTGCAAATGTTGAAGACAGTTTATTTACACGGAAGAATAAGTAACTAAATCAAAATTAGAAGAACAATCATGAAAAAAAATTACACGAGAAGGACATTTCTCTTTAAACAGAGTTTAGCAATTACCCTTTTTCAGACTCTCCCCTTGAAAAATCTCACAGAAATTCAGGATGGGAGAGCTTAAATGGGCCCCAGATATAACCACATCCCTGGAAAATGATCTTTCAGCCTATTCCTAATCACCTCTAGTAATGGAAAACACCGTTTCCAAAGACTGTCTTTTTTCCTGGATTTCTGGCTTTCCTGGAATAACTTAGTGCCTTTAAGTATAAACACTTCAAATAACCACTGCCCCCACCCAGGAAGCTGCCTCCTTGTCATCTATTATCATTCCTCATGAGCCAATATTTTTATTTTTAAAACTTGGACCCATTGGTTCTAGCTTTGCCCTCTTACACCGCGAAGAAGAAATCTAATCCATCTTCTGTGTAAAAACACTATACTCAAAGACCACCCATCATGTGCCCTCCCTCAAGTCTTCATTCCTATAAATTAAACACCCCATTCTCCTACAACCATGTGATATGGTTTCTAGACCACTAGCTATTCCAAACACCTCCCTCTGGATACCCTTCAGGAATCTCTTTAACTATCCTTGAATAGATGATTCCTAGTGAGGTCTAATCAACACAAAACCCAGCAAGAACACTTAGACACTTTCTATAAACCTAGCCTAAACCTCAGGAGCTTTCTGAGCCAACACATCTGCTCTTTATTCATTGAACTCACAGTTGGCTAAACCAAATAATCCTCTGTCCTAGAATTGTACAATTTGATTTCTGGACTCAAACACATAACTTTGCTTTTAGACATGTTACATTTCTTTATGTTATATTTACTTAAACATTCTAGCCTTCCAAAATTATTTTTGATTCCTGTGTCTTTATCCAGCATATTAATGATTCTTTCTAAATTTTTAATCTCTGAATTTGAGTAATATGCATCAATATAATTTTTCTAAGTCCATTTGTTTACACTGTTGAATAGAACAGGATGAAATATTCCAGAGTCTTCTGTCATGTTCCTGCAGAAATACATCCAGATTGACAACAATCCAATAACTCTTCCCATTCTCTTTTTGGCACAGCTCCTGTGGCCCAACACTCCAGCCTGACCTTCAGAAATAGCCACCCCTCTCTGCTATTTCCTTTATACATGGGAAGAAATAGCAAAGTCTGTCAACACTACCAAGTTTTTATAGATACTCCATCACTTTTTCCAGGTACTCAAAGCCATACTGACCTATACAGTAGTGAATACAATCAAGATTATAACTAATCATGAGTAGTAGGGTGAATGCATATGGGGATTCTTTTTTATTCCAGGGTTCTTTGCATAGCAGATCCTGTGCATGTACCCTTAACCAACTGAGCCACCCAGGCACCCCTAGAATCAGATTTTGTGGGTTTGAATTACTAACTGTTTACAATACTGGTTATTTTGCTAAGTCATATAAACTTTTTAAGTTTTGGTTTCCTCATTCATAAAATGAGGATGATAATAGGGTTGATGATGATGATGATGATGATGATGATGATGATATAGTATCGTATACTATATTCTGTGCAAAAATACAAATGCTCCATATATTTGACCCTGAACCAAATTCTGCATGTTCACCAAATTTTGTGTGATCTAAGAGATCAGAGTTAGAATCAATGAATCCCAGTTTTAGGAAGAAAAATATTGGGTCCCTACGAGGAATGACTGTGGATAATGTGGAGGCAGCTTCCTGGATGGAGGCAGTGGTTATTTGTTGTGTTCATGTATAAAGGCACTGAATTAGTCCAGGAAAAGGAGACAAGGTTTAGTCTCACTGCATTTCCTGTCTGAATTGTATCACTCCCAACATCTACCCCATGTCTAAGAAAATGAGCAGGTATCTTCATCCCAACCCTATCCTTCTGCCATGGTGTCCAACCTGAATCCTTTGACACTAGGGACTTCCTCATACTCCAGATTCTTATCTTTCTTACATGCATCCAAACTGAGAGCATACAGCCCATGTTGGATGTTTTCTTAAAAGGTGTGTATATTCCTAAATTAGCCTTTTTATGCATTTGCGTTAAGGTGTTAATGTTGACAATAATTAAATATTATTATTAATATTTGTACTTAACAAAAGCTGTCAATGTCGGTGAACCAAAGAAGTATATATTGTATATCCTGTGGATTCTTGACATCCATTTCAAAAAAACAGCTGTATTCCTCTACTGACATACGAACAAGCCCTTAAGCCATTACCATCCCAATAGGCCTGGAAAAAGCTGACCAGTGCGTAGATACTTCTCTGAAGTAGAATTGATTACTATCTTTCTTTTTATTTCATGTATTAATGACCAGCCCTGTCACCCTTCCCTAGTTAGAATTTAAATAGATAATTTTATTTTAAAACATGCCTTACTAATGAGATTTTTCTCCAAAGTTCAGTTGTTTTATATATTTAAAACATCCTAATTAAGAAAAAAAAAAGTCAGATTTCAAAAGGAGTACCTAAAAAGCAGTTGCCCACAAAAACAATAATAATAACACCAATATCACCAAAGCATTGTTGGAACCAGCCTGGTTCGTCAGCTTGCATTATAAAAGATCTTAAACACCACCACTGAAGCTTCATCCCTCCTCACATTAAAATATAACCAAGTTTTAAAAACTATCATAACAACATCTGTTTCCAGAAAACAATTTACCAGATCTCACATGGTTTATGATAAATTTTACCCAATATAATTGAAATTCAACTACTTCATATGCATATAAACATGAATGTATACTTTTTGAGTGCTTATAGAAATTTTAGTCAAAACTTTATTAGTCTCTAAAAATTTTATGGCAGTCCCAGAAAGCTTAACAATAAAAAGACTTGTTTTCAAGGGTTTGCATCAAGTGATTTGTTAAGAAAAATTATCATTAAAAATGTATAGCATCACAGTTTAGGAATTAGAAGGGATTTTGAAAAGTCACCTTAAATTTCTAATTCTATAGGTTTAAGCCAAAGCTAAACTCAGAGGGATGAGTAGCAATTCTTTTTATGGACACTTACAGAAAAGATTTCATAACCAGGAACTTCCACAGTATGTCGCCATCCCATATAAAAAAATCCTAGTCACTGACCGAGAGCATAACAACCCTTACTTTCTGGAATTCTACTTTGTGGTTGTCCTAGTGCTGGTGGAGTAGGAAACAGCCCCCTCTCTCCTAAATGCATAATGTACTTAAAATCCCTTCTCAGGTTACCATGAACTGGCTTTTTTTCAAGCTCAAAATCTGTGGGGATCCCAGAGAAAGAGAAGAAATTTTCACGACTTTTATCTCCCAAAAATTTTGCTTATAGAGGCTCAGTGAGTCTCAGATTAAGCATTGCATGTACTTTACAGTAATATGGCCAGTTTTCACTTTCACAGCCACTTCAAGTAGGTTACTATCCCCATTAGATGGGAGGGCAGCAGAAAATAGCAAGGATTATAGAATCAGATTTTTTAAAAAAGATTTTATTTATTTATTTGAGAGAGAGAGAGCATGAACGGGGGGGGGGGGAGCAGAGGGAGAAGCAGACTCCCTGCTGAGCAGGGAGCCCAACTGGGGGCTCAATCCAGGACCCTGAGATCATGACCTGAGCCCAAGGCAGACCCTTAACCAACTGAGCCACCCAGGCGCCCTTAGAATCAGATTTTGTGGGTTTGAATTACTAACTGTTTACAATACTGGTTAATTTGGCAAGTCATATAAACTTTTTAAGTTTTGGTTTCCTCATTCATAAAATGAGGATGATAATAGGGTTGATGTGAGGAATTAATAACAAGATGTTGTATGAGACTTAGTCCTAAGCACGTGTAAGCTCTCCTCCCCCTCTCCATAATCATCATCATCATCATCATCATCATCATCTTTATAGTTTAATTACGTAGCTTACCCTGGGTTACAGAATAAGGATCTAAGCTAAGCCTCTGACTTTAATCCCCAGACTTTTCTCTGTATTATGCTGTCTCCATTATATATAGCCTTGAACTACATCAGGAAAGGACAGAAGATAAAATAAATCAGAGGTATCACTGAAGAACCCTTAAACTAGTAATGGGGAGAATGACTCGTCAAAAACCGACATGGCCTAGTTAAGTCATTCTGGTATAAAGTTAACAGTTTATCATTTCATCAGCCACATAGGAGTCGAACCTAAAATCTCCAACAATGTGACTTCTAATCTGACCTTCACAATAACTTATTCATCAGAAAGGGCTGATAACACCATCTCTGAACAAAGATTCAGAGAAGATAAATGTCTGCCTAGATCACTGAGCTGCTAAATATGCTCAGTAAAATGGGTTCATTATGTTTCTCAGAGGAAGCCAGTATACATGTAGAATATTACTAGTTGAAAATCACTTCTCCATTCCAAATTAATAAAAGGCTTTTGATTATTATGTTACCCATGAATTTTTAGCAGGTCCTAAATTAACTCTTATTAACATTGGCCTTACTATCGATCACAGTGGATATTTACCAGATATGCAGCCCCAGCGTCATTTCATCAGCACCCCATACTACTGCAGTCCTGGCCCTGATTATGAATTTTCTAAATAGTAACTATTTGGCTATCTGCCTTTCATTGTGGTTTGCTGAGTCTAAACCATGTTAATCAATCTTATTGCTTCTCTGCCTTTAGCAATCTGTGTTTACAGTACTATGCCATCCTCAGAATTTTTTTATTACAAAAGATTTGCCTATATAAAGATTTTATTAACTTAGTAAAGAGGGGTTTTCATACAAAATAAGATTATCATAGAGACATATGTAAGAATGTTCACAAGTGCATTTATTAATATTTGATGCACTTAAAAAAACAGTGAGGGGGAAAGCATCTGTGGTGAGATGAACATATGTAGCAAGTTTGTTCATTGCTTGTTTGAGACTGTTGATCTGTCAATATATATACTGGCTAATTACTCAACTTACAAGTGTTAAATCTGAGGGATCTGCTAAGAGCAGTACAGTAAAACTGAATACGTTAGTTAGTATCCAATAATGAAACTATTAAAATGTATAGAGAAAAATGTTCCTAAGTCAGTGTTTAGTTTCCCTTGGAAAAAAACAGGGATGTATATTGTTTTAGTCAACATTTAAGAATTTGCAAAAAGGGCATAAGGGAGAGGTGGTGTTCTTATTTCTTATGAGAAATGCTTCCTGATGAATTTTGATGCTAATTTCCAAATATCTTGTGCCCTGTGAACAGTTTTACAAAGAAATGGGAAAAGCAATGAATGCATTAGAAGCAGAATGAACAAGATATAGAAGGAAATGTTAAGAGCCATTTGGGACTTTTGGAGGAGAAGAAAAGTTGACATATGTTTACTTAGTATCACCTTTATTTAACAGAGAGATGGTATTATAACTGACATAAGGAATGTGCTTCCTTTGAAAGTCTGCATTTGGACTGTAAGCTACGCAAGAGTTTGGTTTTCAAATGCAAACAGACGCATACACCAGCAACAACCCCATCTCCCCAAAGCATTATTCTATCTAAAGTTTCACTATATGCCCAGATACTTTTAGAAAAAGAAGTCCTTTGCCAACACTGTATGGAGTGATTATTTAGTTGCTTTTAAGCTTTATGTATTCGCCCAAAATGTTGCTCTTGTGAAATTGTATTGTAATTATTCTACTAGAATGTGTGGCCACTTTTCAAGATGCTCTATTAAACCAATTACTCATTAAAGCCTTTATTGGCTCTTTCCTCTTTACAAGTGGGAGGCAGTTGGAAGTATATCACTACCAGATGGAGTGGGAAATACATGCCCAGCCTGGGTAATGCTACTCTGACATCAAGGGATAAAAAAGTTTCTAGAAGACTCTAAAAGTAGAGAAAAGTGTTTACTCTGCTTATTTTGTCTTTTTGATATTGGTCTTATAGAGGACAGCATATGTAAGCAATATTTTCCAGATTACTGCCCCTAAGCAAGCCACACCAACAGCACACATTAGTGTCAGGCCATCCTTCCCTCACTTATAGAGTCCCGCAGTGGCTCACGAGGAGTGGCATGACCTTGTTGACCCTGCTAACCTCCCTTGCTACAGTCAAAACCTAGGAAAGATCCCCACCCGTGCTCCCTGCCTTGGGCCTTCTTTCAGCTCTGACAGTATTGTTTCTGCCCCATATGAGTGGCACAGGGGAGCCATCTTGTGCCCCTAGAGCCACTCCCCTGTGGCTCCCTCTGTCCATGTCACACTGCTGATCTCTGGTTGCGTTGGATGCCAGGCTTTTTCAGGTAACTGTCAGCTTGTTTGTGTCCCACTGTCTGATCCACTGCTCTGGGATAGAGTGTGGGCTTTGCTCTGCGGCTGCCTGACTGAAAGGCTGCTTCTCTTGATATTGTTCTAAAGTGAATTTGTACTCTTCAGAGATTCGTATACCATTCTTCCCCTCACATTTTAGGAGGTATCCCTCCTCTCTGTTCACAGGAACTAGGCAGAACCCTCCTTCACCATCACCCTCAAAATACGAAGTGGCTGGTTCTCATGCTTCTACCTGGACATTATTTTCCATTACTTTTATGATTTCTTCCTGCAGCTCATCAGTATCATAATCCCAATAGGTCTTTATGTTTTTCTTATGGATTTCTTTTTCTCATTGGAAACTTAAATTAGAGACAAAGAAAAGTGAAGTTGATTCAGCTCTCCAGGAATATAATATTAGCAAATAAGTGGAAAGGCATGAGAAAGAGGAAAGAGGTGGTACAGTGATGCTTTCTTTAGAGTTAACAACTAAGACTCACAGCCAGGCAAAGAAGTGCTGGCTTATATCTGTTTGGGCCCCAGAACCCATGTGTCTTCCCTCTACTCCAGTATTCTACTGTATGATTCAGATGTCCTCCAGAAGCTATATTACAGATCATCCCCCTTTGTATTTTAAAGTGTGAAGCAACTACTTTTCTGGATCTTGCAAAAGTTTCTAATTGGCATCCTGTGAGTGACTCAGTGTTGCTTCATAATCTGAATTTTAATGCCAATAGACAGAGAAGGTTTTGTCAGG
Organism: Callorhinus ursinus; assembly: GCF_003265705.2. Taxonomy (NCBI): domain Eukaryota; kingdom Metazoa; phylum Chordata; class Mammalia; order Carnivora; family Otariidae; genus Callorhinus; species Callorhinus ursinus. The sequence continues at coordinate 25,770,255 of NW_027397084.1, forward strand.
TTTAATAAGTCTTTGCCATTCTCTCTTATAGTATACTTTGCTGGCTTCACTTATTTGCATAATCTGAGTTTTGAGCCCCTATAAACTATGTCCCATGAAAATCTTAATTGCCTTTTTCACTGCAGTGTTAGTATACTGCCCAGCACATAAGAGGTACTCAGTAAGTAATGAATGATAAATGAATGAGTAAAATTTTTATTTGAAAAAATGTGTGTGCAGGTAAAGGAAGAGATGTAAAAATAATATAAAATATAATAAATATAAAATATACTGTAATAATAAACTATGCTAAGACCTGATTGTGCAGTAATATACACATCAGATTATCATGCTTCCCCAACACTGTTACATTCCTGAGTTGCATTTTGCTCCCAAAATTTAGTCCATCCCTGAACATCATCATGTTCCCCTATCCTGGCTCAGTTAGGTGTCTCTTTTGTTCCCTCAGTACCCTGTTCTTTTTTTTTTTTTTAATATTTTGTTATTCATTTGCAAGAGAGAGAGACACACATACAGAGCACAAGCAAGGGGAGAGGCAGAGGGAGAAGGAGAAGCAGGCTCCCTATTGAGCTGGGAGCCCTACCCTGAGATCATGACCTGAGCCGAAGGCAGACACTTAACCATCTGCGCCACCCAGGTGGCCCCCCTCAGTACTCTATTCTTAAAGCTTTTATTACATGGTACATACTATATTCACTTATTTACTTACCTCAAATCCTTACTAGTCTGTATCCTACTTGAGTGCAGGGTGTCCTACTTGTAGCTCTATCTGTAGCACCCAACAAATACTTAATGGCCTAACATCAGGTAGGTTCTCAATTAAGATTTGTTGAATGACCAAATGAATGCTTGATTGACTGATGGTCTTTCAGGGTTTTAGCTTCCATTTTGTTTTCTTGACCTTTATACTTTAAATTGAGAGAGATCAGCCAAAATCACATTCAAACAAAAATATTCTAGGAAAAATGTCTACTTTCTAGTAGTTTGAAATTATTTATATCACCTCTAAAACAGTGAGGGATGAAGTTGAGCATATCTGTTTTTATGTGGCAAGAGAAGCGGGAGCAGGAGAGAGAACTGCCTTGAGCAGAGAAATTGAATTTGTACGTCCCAGACTCTTGGTTGTATCTTAGCGGTAACTTCTCAGCTTCGGATCTGTGAGATGTAAGGTTCTGTCAAGAGAGATATAGAACAAAGAAACCTCTTCTTCAATGACAGCCTGCACCATCCCTCAGAAAGCTTTTCTCTAGGACAAGACCTGAATAGGATGGCTCCTTTAGTCTCAGTAGTCCTTAGCTATATATGTCCTGGTAGAAGCAACTTTGTACTCCTTAGTGAAGTTATCAAAGCAAAACTTCAGTAGGAATAGGTTTGTTTTGTTTGTTTGTTTGTTTAAACTCTAACAGATTTTCTGTCTAATACATTATCAACTTTTTATTTTGCCTATTTGGTTGGAATTCCGGATATCCCTGTGACTTTAAAGGGCATCCTTGGGAAAAGACCAACATTCCCATGCCTGAATTCCTATAAACCCTGCTGCTTGCAACCCAGCCGAATTGTAGTCTGCAGTTTCTTCCAATAGAGATACTAGGGAAGACACAAAGATAGCTCAGGAGACCTGCTAAAATAGTGTTGTCAACTTATCTTTAGGTCTGTTGAGGTGCTAAGTAAAAAAGCTGGACATTTCATTGCAGTCTCTAGAAAGATTATGTTATGAAACAAGAAAGAGAATGGATTGATGAGAAGCTAGAAGAAAGGAGGATTTTGCAGTATTTGAAGTGAAGTAAGATGTAAATGAAGACGCTGAGGCTATGGAAATGAAGAGACATTGAAAAGGCATCTGGGTGTGGGACTAAATTGCTTTCACTAACCACTAATCAAATTCAGGTCTTTGTAATCTGTCTTCAGAACTAGTTTAAGAATCTGAAGATCCACATGGTTCAATCTCAGAACAATGTTTAGAGCAAAGAAAGATCGAAACAACCAGCAAAAATTTCTTTTAATTGGTATTTGCTTAATCTTTACTCACTTTTTTCTGAAACACAAAGAAGATCTAGATATATAGAGTTAAAGTAGCATTTTTTCAAATCCCACATGTCTCCTGCCCCCTTCCCTCACACCTTGTTGCACTGCTCTAGTATCTTTCTCCCAATTCCCCCAAATCCCTTTCCTGCACCTCTCTTTTCCCAGCCCCAGTCTACTCCTTGATCTTTGTTTCTTTGTTTCTTATCTCCCTGGTTCTATCTTCTTCTTCTTGTTACCTTTGCTTTTTATCACATAATTCCAAAACCCTAGTTGGGCATCTTCAGATCGTTTCTCAGAAATTGGAGGAAGTAGAATCACTGATGGGCAAAGCCAAAACTTCCTTTTGCAGGTAGATTGAAAAAGCAAAGACTGGTTTCAGAACTTTTGTCCTAACAAGACAACCAGTCTTACCGCCTTTCAGTTTCTTCAAGGTCAGGTAATGCAGAATGGTAAAAGGTGGTGAGAGAGAGGCACAAACAAAATTAACTCAGATGGCTAGTGTAACCAAGTGGATTATGCTAATAAATGATATAAGTATGGTTCATAGTTCTCCAATTTATACCTGGGATTGTAAACAAGGAAGATCCTGAATTTTTTGGCTCTAAGTACCTGAACTAAGAAAAACTGGAATCCGTAACAGTCCCTTTGTCTTTGAAAGTATGAGCTTGCATACTTTCTTTAGTGACCATTACGTTCCTCTCACTGTGGCTAAATGGATAAACTGGCTTGGCATGGTTTTCAACATCATTATTTAAGCTATTTGTGGATACTCTAAATCCAGCGTTGGATTTTCACTGCCTGGGTTGTTGGTAAGAGTGTAGATTAGTGCACAGTCTTGATATCTTTCTCCCTATTTTTGCCCTAACTTGAATCTGAAAGTGGTACAATTATCTATACCTTTGGTTGTATGCTGTGTACATGCATATGTGTATGTGTTTCAAGAGCTTAGTCAGCATAAAAGACTTGTAAATGTTTGCTTCAAGAGTTTTTGATGATCACAGAACACTTCTGAGTTGAACATCTCTCCTTTGAGACCAGCACATTTGAACTTCAATAACTGTAACTAGGCTTGCATTGCTCTTCAGCATGGCAGATTTGAAATCCTTTGATATCTCTTTATAATTTCTAATGTCAAACAAAGTCTATGAAGATACCTAGTAATCATATTCCCTTTACTCCTAAAAATTTTATTAGGTTTTCCCAAAGTTATGGAAAGTTTCTTCATGACCACCATACTTTATCAGATTAGCCCTGACATGTTTGTTAACAGGACACCAATTGTTTTGCTGATTTTTATATTTTCAAAACTACCTTCTCTTATGTGAAAACATCTTCCCTCTGTGATGGTGTCTGAAATTTATGCTGTCCCCAACTTGACAATTTCAGGCCTAGATGTAAGAGCTGGGTTTAGGATAATGATCACTTCACACTTTGCATCCTACCATGTTCATATAGGTCTCTTATTAATTAATCTCAAATCTCGATCCTGGCTTATGTGTGGCTTATTTGTGATTAAACTAAACTTAAATCAAATTTTGAGCACTCATTAGTTTCATGAAGGCAACTGCTACTAAAATGGCATATTTTTATAATTTTGGGCTAACACATACTCAAATGTGGAAAATAGGAAACCCCCAAAAATCACATTAGAAAAAAAATCATCCCTATTAACAATAAGTACTTAAATAAAGCTTATTATGTGCCAGGAATATTTTAGGCACCATACATTTATTAACTTACTTAACTCTCAAAAAATCCTAGGAAAGAGACATAGGCATTCATATGGTACTAGAGAAACAAAACAAAACTCTTACTTTCCAAAGTTACATACTAAAAATCACAGAATTTATTGGAAAAACAGAGTTAAGACAGTTAAAACTTAGGTATTATAGCACTATGTACCATAACACTGAGAGAGAGACATTAATTGGTACTTTCAGAGACAACTTTGACAGCCGGAAAGGCACTTCAGAGATGCAGGAGACTCTCTCTGGGCTTGGGATGCTGGCTTTTAGGCACTGGCAATGCAGATGAGCATGAAGATCTGAGATAGTATGGTGGCATTTCAAATAGGCGCAAGAGGAAGTGTAACCTAACAAGAGCCAAAAACCATGCAAGACTGGAGGTCTGCTAATGAAATCAGCTGGGCTTGGAGTTTTCTTTCTGGGAAGTTTTTTGATAATTAATTCAGTCTCTTTATTTTTTATAGATTTATTCAGTTTTTCTATTTTTTTTTGTCAGTGATAATTTGTGTCTTTCTAGGGATTTGTCCATTTCATCTAGGATATCTAATTTTCTGGCATACAGTTTTTTGTAATATTCCTTTATCATACTTTTTATTTTTGGAAGATTGATAGTAAAGTCACCTATTTTATTTCTGATTTTAGTAATTTGATCTGTATTTTTTCTTTGATATCCTAACTAAAGGTGAGTTTTTTTTTTCTATCTTCTTAAGGTAACAAGTTGTACAGATTTTGTCTATTGTTTTTTTCTATTCTCTATCTCATTTATATCTACTCTAATCTTTATTACTTCCTTCTTTCTGTTTGCTTGGGTTTAATTTGCTCTTCTTTTCCTAGTTTCTTTGAGGAGAAAGTTCTATTGATTTGACTTTTATCTTTTAATATGAGGATTTATAGCTATAAATTACCTCTGCACACTGTTTTTTTCTTCATCTCTTAAGTTTTGATATGTTGCTGTTTCATTTTCAGTCATCTCAAACTAGTTTAAAACTTACGTCCAGGGGCGCCTGGGTGGCTCAGTTGGTTAAGCGACTGCCTTCGGCTCAGGTCATGATCCTGGAGTCCCAGAATTGAGTCCTGCATCAGGCTCCCTGCTCAGCGGGGAGTCTGCTTCTCCCTCTGACCCTCTTCCCTCTCATGCTCTCTATCTCTCATTCCCTCTCTCTCAAATAAATAAAATCTTAAAAAAAAAAAACTTATGTCCACACCAAAATCTGGATGCAAATATCTATAACAGCTTTATTCATAATTGCCAAAAACCTGGAAGCAACCAAGATGTCCTTCAATAGGTGAATAGATAAACAAACTGGTATATCCATACAATGGAACACTATTGAGGGAGTTTTTTTAATGACTAAAAAGTCAAGTCACCAAAAAAGACATGTATGATTCTAACTATATGACATTCTGAAGAAGGCAAAGTTATGAGGGTAAAAGATCAGTGGTTGCCAGGAGTTCAGAGGAAGGCAAGAGAGTTAAACAGATGAAGCACAGGGAGTTTTTTTAAGGCAGTAAAATTATTCTGTAGGAAATGCTATGAGTGGATACGTGACACTATCCATTTGTCAAAACACAAAGAATGAATCTGCATATATGCAAATTAAAAACCATTTTGGAGTTCAGAGAACCTAAAATGGAATTCAAAAATGACAAAACAATCTCATTGTATTACAAATATATGAAACAACTATACTGAAAGAGAAGGGAGGAAGAGGAAAGGTGTTTTACTTGAGTTGCCAAAATCGTTTTCCATGGGGGTATGGGTTAACAATTCTGATACTCTATAGATGTACCCTGGAATTGAACAATTAAGTAAATGGATGATAGGACATTGGAACCAGGTTTCTCACTGTTAGAATGGGATGTTACATATAAACAAGAGAAGAAGGCTAGAATGAGCCATTTGGCAATGAATCAGAGTTAGAAACATAAGTATGAATTCATTTTTAGCTTAATATATTTGTAAATTGTTACATATAGAAATATTTGTAGGCGTATACACACTGGCTAATACACATACACCTATTTCCTTGTGCTGCCAACTGAAAGGGTCTAGAAATAACACCACCCCAGTAACAACAATCATCTAGCACCCATATCTTGATTTCTAGTATATTCTCCAATAAAAGGATAGAGGACTCCATGGAGAAATAACTGATTCTTGGACTGGGATAGGGAATATACAACATGATCCTGAGGTATCTTGTAATATCAGAATGTTAGGAAATCCTCAAAAAAAAAAAAATCTCACAATGATGATGTGGTAGTGAGTGTCCCTCCAAAATTCATATTCATACAGAACTTAAGAATATGACCTTATTTGGAAATATGTTTGCAGATCTGAAAATACTTAGGATGAGGTCATTCTATAATAGGTTGGGCTGTAAGTCCAATGACTGGTGTCCTTATACGAAGAAGATAAGGCACCCAGAGACACAGAAAGGAAAATGCTATGTGAGAACATAGAGATAAAAATGGTAGTGATGAGTCTACAAGCTAAGAAATGCCAAGGATTGTCAGCAAGCACCAGAAGCTGGAAAACACAGGAGGATTCTTCCCCTCAGTCTTCAAAGGGATCAGGGCCATGCTAATACCTTAATTTCAGACCTTTGGCTTCCAGACTGTGGGAGAATACAGTTCTGTTATTTTAAACTACCAAGTTTTTGGTACTTTGTTACAGCAGTTCTAGAAAACTAACACAGGAGGTATGTGAAAGAGGCATAGACAACTGAAAGAGGTCCCAATGGCCAAAGCAGGAAAAAAATTAAGCAACAAGACAAAATAGTATTGGATTAGAACCCAAAATATAAAATACATATCCATAAGTTCATTCTGATAAAAATTAAAAATTACTGATTAAGTAAATATATGGGGAAAAGAAGTAAATCTTCCATGAAGAATTCCAAATAATTTACTTTCAAGGAGCTGGGGCAAAATTCACAATCCTTAAATGTGGGCTATGCATAGTGATTTATTTCAAAGAGTACAGTATGGAAGAAGGGGATTATAACTGTACAAAGGAAAAATCAGATAAACATTATTTCAGCCAAGCAATTAAGTACAACATCAACAATAATGAGTCATGTCGGTGGTATGTACCTTTGATACGATGTGGTAAAAATGGTATTTTCCCTCTCTACTCTTCCTACTAAGAACACATAAATTTGGTCTAATCATGAGAAAACATGAAACAAATCTAATTGAGGGACATTCTACAAAATACCTGATCAATACTCTTCAAAACTTTCAATATTATCAAAAGCAAGAGAATTCTGAGAAACAGTCTCAGTCAAGAGGAGCTTGTGAGGTCATAATAACTAATGTAATGTGGTGTCAAAACTTATTAATAAAAGGTCTTTTAACTGAACAATGTATTTATTTTTACTTCATATTTGAAAGATATTTTTGTTGGATATAGAAATGTATGTTGACCAGTTTTTCTTACAGACATTAAAGAAGTCTTGTTTTCTTCCAGATTGCATCATTATTTTTTTTTATTTTTATTTTTTTTTTAAAGATTTTATTTATTTATTTGAGAGAGAGAGAATGAGAGATAGAGAGCACGAGAGGGAAGAGGGTCAGAGGGAGAAGCAGACTCCCTGCCGAGCAGGGAGCCCAATGTGGGACTCGATCCCGGGACTCCAGGATCATGACCTGAGCCGAAGGCAGTCGCTTAACCAACTGAGCCACCCAGGCGCCCCTGCATCATTATTTTTGAGAGGTCTGTTGTCATTTGAAACTCTCACTGTGTTATTAATTCTGGTTGCTTTTTTTCTTAATATTTATAATTCTCTTGGGTTTTTTTAAATTGAGATATAATTAATACACCATTATATTAGTCTTCAGTCTAGAACATGATTTGACATTTGTATATTTTGCAAAATGATTGCCATAGTAAATCTAGTTAACAATCATTACCATACATAGTTAATATTTTTTTTTTGGTGATGGGAACTATTAAGATTTGGGACACCTGGGTGGCTCAGTTGGTTAAGTGTCTGCCTTCAGCTCAGGTCATGATCTGGAGGTTCAGGGATCAAGTTCCACATTGGGCTCCTTGCTCAGCGGGGAGCCTGCTTCTCCCTCTGCCTGCTACTCCTCCTGCTTGTGCTCACACACTCTCTCTCTCTCTGGAAATAAATAAATAAAATCTTAAAAAAAGAAAGAGAACTATTAAGATTTACCTCTTAGCAACTTTCAAATATGAAATACAGTAAAAGTTAACTATAGTTAACCTGCTGAACATTACATCCTCATGATTTACGTATTTTATACCCAGAAGTTCATAACTTTTTATCCCCTCCACACATTTCATCCCCCTTCCCCACCTGGCAACCACTAATCTGTTGTCTGTTCTCTGTATCTATAAGCTCATTTTTATTTGTTTTTAAATTCTACATATAAGTAAGTTCATACAATATTTGGGTTTTTTGTTTTCATCCGACTTATTTCACTTGGTATAATACCCTCAAGCTCATGTTGTTGCATATGGTAAAATTGCTTTTTTATGGCTAAACAATATTCCATTTTATATACATACTGCAATTTCTTTATCCATTTACCCTTCAGTGGACATTTAAGTTACTTCCATGTCTTGGATATTAAAATAATGTTGCAATGAATGTAAAAATGCATACTTTTTTTGAATCCGTGCTTTTGTTTTCTTTTTTCTTTTTATTTTTTGGTTAAATTTTTATTTTAAATTACAGTATAGTTAACATACAGTCTTATATTAGTTTTAGGTATACAGTATAGTGATTCAACAATTCCATACATCACCCAGTGCTCATCACAACAAGTGCACTCCTTAATCTGCAACACCTATCTCACCCATCACCCCACCTACCTCCCTTCTAGTAACCATCAGTTTGTTCTCTATAATTAGAGTCTGTTCCTTGGTTTTCCTCTGACTCTTATTTTGCTTAGCATTATACTCTCTAGCTCCATTCATGTCATTGCAAATGGCAAGGTTTCATTCTTTTTTATGGCTGTATAATATTCCATTGTATATAGGTACCAAATCTTCTTTATCCATTCATCTAAACATGGACATTTGGGCTGCTTCCAAAATTTGACTATTGTAAATAATGCTGCTATAAATATATGGGTGTGTGTATCCTTTTGAATTAGTGTTTTGTTTTTTTAGGGGTAAATACCCAGTAGTGTGATTATTGGATCATTGGGTAGTCCTATTTTTAACTTTTTGAGGAGCCTCTATCTTGTTTTCCAGAGTGGCTGCACTGGTTTGCATTCCCACCAGCAGTGCAAGAGGGTTCCTTTTTCTCCACATCCTCACCAACACTAGTTTCTTGTGTTTTTGATTTTAGCCATTTTGACTGGTATGAGGCAATATCTCATTGTACTTTTGACTTGCATTTCCCTGATCATTAGTGATACTGAGCATCTTTTCATGTGTCTGTTGGCCATCTGTATGTCTTCTTTGGAGAAGTCATGTCTTCTGCCCATTTTTTTTTCTCCAGTTTCCACTTGTTTTATTTTTCTTATTTTATTTTATTTATTTTATTTTATTTTGTTATGTTAATCACCATGCATTACATCATTAGTTTTTGGTGTAGTGTTCCATGATTCATTGTTTGCATATAACACCCAGTGCTCCATTCAGTACATGCCCTCTTTAATACCCATCACCAGGCTAACCCATCCCCCCACCCCCCTCTCCTCTAGGACCCTCAGTTTGTTTCTCAGAGTCCATAGTCTCTCATGGTTTATCACCACCTCCGATTTCCCCCCCTTCATTTTTCCCTTCCTGCTATCTCCTCCTTCTTCTTCTTCTTCTTCTTCTTCTTCTTCTTCTTCTTCTTCTTCT